>NC_056731.1:889319049-889459049 GCF_019279795.1 Protopterus annectens
TGAGCCTGCTCATGGGAGCAGTAGATAAACCAACGGGAAGAGCAGAGAACTGAGTGCTGTGAGCCTGCGCGGAAATGCAGGAATTTTCTGCAGGACTGCCTTATGGGGATATGGAGATATGGAGGTATGCATCTTTTAGGTCCAGGGTCACTAACCAGGTATTTTTTGTCAGCATAGGCAGTGGTTGCTGCAAAGTTAGCATTTTGAATTTGGGGACCACCAGGGAGGTGTTCAGAATGGATTGATCCAGGATGGGGTGCTAAGTGCCCTCCTTTCTGAGAACAAGGAATAGCCTGGAATGAAAGCCTTTGCCTGTCTGATCTGTGGTTCTACTGCCCCCTGGGATATGAGAGTTTGGACTTGTTTTAATGCCTCTGCCCACTGATTTGGAGGCAAGTCTGGGTACCCTCTGGGAATTGGGAGTTCGTTGAAAGTGAATTTGTATCCCTGAAAAATTATCTTTAAGACCCACTGGTCCTTGGTTACAGATAGCCAACTTTCTTTGCAGAGGGACAGCCTTCCTCCGAGCTTCTGGGTGAAGGGAGGGCAGGGGTGGGTGGGGGAGTCATTGAGAGTTTTTGCCATAGAAGGATGGCTTGGAACTCCCTGACTTAGAGGCGGATGTGGTCCAGCGCTGGGTTCTCGGTTATCCCTGCTGTAGGGACCTGGGTAGCCAGTCCTTGCAGGGTTTGGCTTGCCCGTCTGCTAGGGGCAGGAAAGGACCAGTGCTTAGAGGGAAGTTCCTGCTGAATCTGGGAGGTTAAACTTGAAAGAAATCCTTTACTCTTTGCATAGATTTTGCTTTGTCTTCCACTTTTTGAGCACCTCTTCTGCTTTTTCCCCAAACAAGCGGTCTTTGTCCAAAGATGCATCAATTAACTTTGACTTGACATGAACAGGTAGACGTTTGTTCCTTCAACCATGCATGTCTCCAAATGACAGATCCAGATACTGCTGCCTTGCTAGAGACATCTAGTGCATCATATACTTAGTGTAAAGAATGCCTAGCCACTTGGCAAGTGGAGTGCAATAAATCTAACTCCTTAGAATTGGCACAGTCAGGAAAAGTAGAAATCTTTTGCTTTAATAGTTCCAAAGTGTGCTATTTTAACATATGGAACTGACAGTTGAGAGCTCTGATGTCTAAGGTTGCAGAGGTGTATACTTTTTTTACCCCATCTGTCCAGAGCACTGGGGTCTTTATCAGAAGTAGGGTTCTTTGCAGAACTAGTCCTGGCTCCTTTGGGGCCCTGTGTAATGACCTCCGGGTCTGCAGTAGCATTTCTGTACAGGTATTTGAGAGAGCCTGGTACTCTGCAAGACCAGTTAG
Source organism: Protopterus annectens (assembly GCF_019279795.1). NCBI lineage: Eukaryota > Metazoa > Chordata > Ceratodontiformes > Protopteridae > Protopterus > Protopterus annectens. The sequence continues at coordinate 889,320,380 of NC_056731.1, forward strand.
GCTAACTGGGAGCAGGAGGCAGAGCATCCAGGGCTAAACTGGATTCAAGGAAATCATCATCCACCACATCTAAAACAGGGGGGTGGCAAGGGGTCTGTGTTGAGGAAGGTCTAGAAATTCTCTTAGCCTTTTCTTGGACTGAGAGAAGTCCTGCGATTCCCAATTGGAAATGCTCCCTGAGGGTATGGAGGGTTTCCCCAAAGGAGATGTCTTCAGGTGGGGAGGCAGAAGGAATGGATTCCTCTGCATCTGAATCCTCATAAGCAGTAAGAGGTTGTAGATCCTCTTCCAAGTCTGAATACTCTGATTCCTCAGAATCTTGCTCTGTCAATAATTCAGGAGAAGGGTGTCTTTTTCTTTTAGAAGAGGAGGCCTGACTGCTCCTGATAAGGGAAAGAAGATCTTCTGCCGTCTTAAGTATCTGAGCCTGGGCGGGAGGAAGACGGTGGCTAGAGGAAGATTTCATAGGAGTAGCCTGGTTTCTAGGCCTAAGAGAAGCCATCGGTATGAGATAACTGGTAGTCGGGTGAAAAAAAGTCGGTTTCTGACAGGCATTGATAGTGCAAAAGACATCTTCGGAAGCCGGTACCTGCTTATTGCCTCCGTACCCAACAGAGGCAGAGATAGCCAAAGGCTCTGAAGATGAAAAAGATTTCTGCGGCATACCAGACTCCGAAAGTTTCTTGGTAGAGGCCTGCATGGCAAGCGCATCGGGCATCAGGGGCTGCAAATGCTTCTCACCGGAGTACTGATGACCTGTTTAGTGGAGGAGTCGTTGGAAGGCTTGGCAAGAAAGAGGGGTACTTAGCTTTAGACATTTTCAGCTGTGATCAGAACTGTGGTAACTACCGACTGGCACACTTGCGAGCTGCTGCTGCTTCTGCTACAGGCTCCATGGCAAGAAAGACTGGGGTAATGGCATCAGCTACCTTGCTTTATAGCACTGATGACTCTACGTCACAAGACATCTGCAGCAGCTGGAAAGGCCACAGAAGTACCTCACAAAGAGGATTACTGGCCTCAAACAAATGCCCTACACTGACTGCCTCAACAATCTCCAGCTTTACTCCGTAGCATATCACCTACTCAGAGGTGATCTTTGCCTAAAATATAAAGCTATGTTAAACATGCTACACCTAAAGAAATCCTAATCCCTCCAAGCTACACGCTCTAGGGACCTAAACCTTGTCACCACGATAAAGTACAGTTTTGTACCTACCATAAATGTAGATGTTCGAGTGCTAATACAGCTGCAGTAATCACAGATGGGTTCTCTGCCGTCAGGCGGGTCCTCGGTCGGCCGAATTCCAAAATCTAGGTCCGGCGTCGGTTGTTGTCGCTTTCTCTCCTGATGTCAGTGAGGCCGGAGTATATAAGACACAGCCGACGCCATGTTCTTCAGCCCCAGATGTTAGGTGCCCCCAGAAGGAAGGCAATACATAAATTATATATATATATAAATATACATGCAATGCAATATAATCCAAAATCAGTAGTTGCAAGCAAATAAACCATAGAAGGATAACCCAGTCAGGTTGTATGAAGAGGGGGTTAGGCCCCAGGCCTTTACCAAGTGGGGAAGGAGGGAGGGAAACCTGTACTGCAGCTGTATTAGCACTCGAACATCTACATTTATGGTAGGTACAAAACTGTACTACGTTCATCGTGCATACAGCTGCAGTAATCACAGATGGGTAGAATCCCAAAGCTATGCACAGGGTGGTAGGTACTAGGTGGAACTGGGATGAGCCAGAATGCCCTGCAACACAGCAGTGGCAAAGCCTGCTCTAGTTTTGGAATATAAAGGCAGGTGGTAGTGTTTTGTGAAGGTATGCACAGAACTCCAAGTGGCTGCCTCCAAAATATCTTTGGTAGGAACTCCTCTGAGGAAGGCTGTAGAGGTAGCTGTGGCCCTGGTGGAGTGGGATCTGATGCCTGTAGGGACAGATTTCCCATGATAGGAATAACAAAACCGTATGCAGTGGCCTATCCACTTTGAAACTGTCTGCTTGGTAACTGGCTTCTCTTGAGCCCCTACAGCATAGGACATAAAAAGTTGTTCTGATTTCCTAAAGGACTTTGTTCTGTCCAAATAATAACGTAGCTGCCTATGGATGTCTAATGAGTGTAGCAGCCTTTCCCCTTTGTTTTGAGGATTGGGGTAAAAGGTAGGCAAGTGTATGGCTTGATTTAAAGCTACCCTGGATACCACTTTAGGCATAAATGACGGGTTGGTATGAAGGGAAACCCTGTCCTGATGGAAGATGAGAAAGGGCTGCACCGCCATGAGGGCCTGTAGTTCCGAAACCCTACGAGCTGAAGTGATGGCCAGAAGGAAGGCTGTTTTCCAGGACAAATATTGCAAATCTGTTGAGGCAGCTGGCTCAAAAGGAGGCAATGTTAATTTCTCTAGAATGTAATTAAGATCCCAGGCTGGTATTGGCTGCTTCCTTGGTGGTCTTATATTCTTAGCCCCTCTGAGGAACTGTCTTAAGAGTGGGTGAGAAAATAAGGGTGGATCCGTGTTGAATTCTGCAGAAATGGCTGAGGCATGGATTTTTATGGAGGAAAATGAAAGTCCACTGTTCAGCAGCTCAGCTAGATACTGTAATACCCGAGGCAAATTCAGTTTTCTAGGGTCCTGGCCTTTTTTCTCATTCCAAGAGCAAAACCTTTTCCATTTTGCGGAGTAAGCCTTTCTAGTAGATGGCCTTCTGGCCTCCAAAATGACATCCTGCACCTCTTTGGAGAGTAGGTTCTGTTGAGGTGTTAAGGAATTTTCCATGCAGCGAGATTGAGTGTTTTCAGCTGACTGTGAAGAGTTTTGTAGCTGTGCTGAGTCAGCAGAAGAGGCATTAGAGGTAGGGACCAGGGAGGATATGTGTTAGGCTCCTCAGGAGTGGGTACCAGTGTTGCCTTGGCCAATCTGGAGCAATCAGTATCATCTTCGGTCTGTCTGCTCTTGCTTTCAAGAGCACCTTGGGCAGAAGAGGCAGAGGTGGGAAAGCGTAAACTGTCCATGCTGTCCAACTGAATGAAAGGGCGTCCACTCTCCAGGCCTTTGGATGAAAGGTCCTTGAACAAAACTTTTCCAATTGATGATTGCTGTGGTAGGCAAAAAGATCTATGTCTGGCCTCCCCCACGCTTGGATTATCTCTGTAAACACCTGAGGATGCAACTTCCATTCGTGTGGATCTGTCATATTTCTGCTTAGATTGTCTGCCAGCGTGTTTTCCAATCCTGGCAAGTACTGTGCTTGAAGTTCGATTTGCCATTCCAGAGCCAAGTTCCAAAGAGTCATGGCTAGTCTGCACAAGGGGTATGAATGTGTTCCTCCTTGTTTATGTACCACATTACTGTGGTGTTGTCTGTTCTTATCAGCAACTGTCCTTGAAAGCTGTAATTGCATTTATTACTGCTAGCATTTCTTTTTGATTGATGTGAAGGTGCTTTTCCTTTTGGGACCATTTGCCCTGAATGCACCTGTCTGTCATGTGCGCCCCCCAGGCGTAATATGAGGCGTCTGTTGTGATGACTTGATTTGCTTGAGGCTTGCAGAATGGGAGACCTGTGTTTGTTTGACATGCTTGGGCCCACCATCGAAATTCCTTTTGCAAACATGGAATTATTGGTATTATTGTTTCCAAACTGTGACTGTGTTGAGACCATAGGTTTTTTAGGTACCATTGAAGTTTCCTCATATGCAACTTTGCACATGGGATTAAAATAATGCAAGATGCCATGAAGCCCAGAGCCTGCAGGATTTTCCTTGCAGTAAGCCTGGTACATTTTGCTAGTATTTTGAAGTACTGAGTTAGTTGCCCCTGTTTTTCTGGTGTAAGATAGGCCCTCTGGGTGTTTGTGTCCAAGTTGGCACCCAGGAAAGTTATTTTCTGAGATGGTGGTAGCCTGGATTTCTCTTTGTTGATTGTGTATCCCAGAGCATGCAGTAACCGTGTTACATAAGCCAGATGTTCCAGAAGTATGTGCTTGCTGTCCGCTTGGATCAGGCAGTCGTCCAAATAAGGGTAAATTTGTATCCCTTGAAGTCTGCAGTAGGCAATCACTGATGCCAGGCATTTTGTGAATACTCTGGGTGCAGTAGATAAGCCAAAGGGCAATGCAGAGAATTGGTAGTGGATTGAACCTGCAAGAAATCTGAGGTATCTTCTGCAGCTTTGTCTGATTGGGACATGCAGGTATGCCTCCTTGAGGTCCAATGTTACCAGCCAAAACTCCTTGCCCAGCATGGAAGAAGCTGCTGTAATGTGAGCATCTTGAATTTTGGTAGTAAAAATGTGTTTAGGATGGATAAGTCCAAAATGGGTCTCCAGTCGGTTCCTTTCCTTGGTACCAGAAAAAGTCTGGAATAAAAACCTTGACCTTGTTCGTGAGTTGGTACCTCTTGAATAGCTCTCATGTCTATGAGCTTTGAAATTTGTAGTTGTGCCTCTGCCCTTTGATTGTGTGGCAGGTTTGGCATGCCTCTCATTTTTGGAAGAGTGTGGAATTGAAATTTGTAGCCTCTGTTTATAACGTCCAGGATCCATTTGTCTGTTGTGACAATATGCCAATTTCTCGTAAATAATGCCAGCTTTCCTCCCAAGGGTGCTGCCAGCTGAGACTTGCTTGGCATGGAAATGAGGGAGTCATTGGGTTTGTTTCCTGTATTGTTGTGCACTGTCTTCGCCACCTCTTGGTGCTGGAGTTTGCCATTGCCTGCCTCTATATGATCCTTGTGATTGCCCCCTGCCCCTTGTGCGTCTGTATCTACTCTTTGGGGCTTGTCAGTGGCTGGAAAGGACCAGTTTTTTGAAGGCCAATTTCTGCTAAAACGTGGTGGTTGGACCTGTAGAAAAGCTTTGACAGTTTGCATAGATTTGGCTTTTTCTTCCATTTTTCGTAATATCTCCTCAGCATTAGTACCAAACAGCACATCCTTTTGTAAAGGTGCATCTAGAAGTTTAGCTTTCACATGATCAGGCAAGCTTTGTTCCCAAAGCCAGGCATGTCTACGAATGACTGATCCTGTAAGCAGCAGCTCTACTTGAGGCCTCTAGGGCATCATAGCCACATTGTAAGGTGTGTTTACCCACTTGCTCTGCACTATGCATCATATCCTGAAACTCCTTCAAGTCTGGTTGTTCAGGTTGAGACATTTTATTCCTTAATTGTGATAACAGGAACTGTTGATATTTAAGCATATGAAACTGACAATTTAAGGCCCTCATGGCTAGGGTGGCCGAGGCATATACCTTTTTTCCCCACCTTTCTAAGGATCTTGACTCTCTTTCGGCAGGAAGTGGATTCTTAGCAGTAGAGGCCTTTAATCCCTTGGGGCCTTCAGAAATGGTTTCAGGGTCAGCATTATGGCTTTTGTAGAGAAATTGGTGAGAGTTAGGAACTCTGTAGTACCTATCAGGTTTGACTGGAGCAGGAGGCAGGGAATCCGGGTTAAGGCAAGCCTCCGAATAAACATCATCAAGTATGTCCAAGACAGGAGGTATCGCCAGAGGTCTGTGTTGAGGTAACCAAAGAAATTCCCTAAGTCTTTTCTTGGAATCGGAAAAGTCTTGGCCTTCCCAATGGAAGTGTTCCCTCAAAGTGTGCAAGGTTTCCCCAAAGGAAAAATCCTCTGGAGGAGATACAGAAGGAATGGACTGCTCTGCATCCGAATCTTCAAAAGGGGAGTAAGAGTGTTCCTCTACATCAGAATGTTCTGATAAAATGGAGCCCTGATCAGAAGAGGGAGAATCTTCCTCCACTCTGGATCTCTTGTCTGGAGGGGGCTGGGAAACCCTGATAAGAGTAATTAAATCCTCAGCCATTTTAAGCATCTGCTTTTTAGGCATGGGGCCTGGAGATGGGCCCTGTGCAACAGGCCTCTTGGGATGCCTGGCTGATTTGGATTTAGTAAAGGCCTTAATAGAAAAGGAAGATGAGGGTCTAAAGACACCATGGGTGGAAGTGGACCTGTCCACATTAGGACGCTCAACACTCACAATGGCTTCGGTGGTTGTAGTCTGGGAAAGGGCCGAGGTACCTGCGGTCTCGGTTACAGAAGACACCGCCAAAGGAGTGTCGTCGGTAGTCAGGGACTGCAAAGGCGTCTCGCTGAGAACCGGACCACGTGTAGCCGGTTTTGGCATGGTGTCGGTGGGGACCGCGGACCTCGCGTGTCGGTCCTTGTCCTTGCGTTTTTTGGACAAAACGGTAGTCGGAGTCTCCAACGACATTTTATAATCAAAAGCTTTACCAAAAAAGTGTTGGGCGAACTCCGCCCAATGCTTAATAGTGCGTTTATTGAAAGTAGCGCAAAAGCGACAGCCCGAGACGTCGTGGTCTGGGCCTAAACAAGGTATGCAGAGGGAATGGAAATCCTTATGCGGTATTTGCTTCCCACAAGAAATACAATTATTAACTTTTTCTGACATCGGTCTGAGGCAAGAAAAGTTTCCCCAATGGGGTACTTAGCTTTAATGAAGACTTCGGTTTCCAATTTTTCGTAATTCAGGAGCTGGCCGACCGGCACTTGCGAACTGCTTCTGCTTCGGGCACCGCGCGGCAAAAAAGACTGAAGAACATGGCGTCGGCTGTGTCTTATATACTCCGGCCTCACTGACGTCAGGAGAGAAAGCGACAACAACCGACGCCGGACCTAGACTTTGGAATTCGGCCGACCAAGGACCCGCCTGACGGCAGAGAACCCATCTGTGATTACTGCAGCTGTATGCACGATGAACATACAGGACACGCTGCAGAGATAGATTCCTGTCCCAGAGACTTCCTATACTCTGGAACAAGCTACCCGTCTATGTCAAGCAAAGTTCTTCATTAGCACTCTTCAAGAAAAATCTTGATGAGTGGATGGGAAATAGGAAATACACCCCGGGGATCACTTCTGCGTCTCTGCTGGACAGTGGCACAGGAAAATAACTTTCTTGGGTGGTGTAAGCTATGGAACCTTACTGGCTAGGCTTACGTAGGCCCTTGGGCAGATAGCCTAGTACCTACTTATGAACAAGCGACAGCAGCTGATGCAGAAAAACATTGACTCTGCTATTCGGGCCGGCCGAGGGCTACCACAGCAGGGATGAAGTACAGTTGTGTACACTTACCATAAATGCAGATGTTAGAGTGTATTCACTGTTGCAGTTATTACATTTGGGTAATCTGCTGCCAGGTTGCCCTCAGTCGGCCTGAATTCCAAAGTCTTGGGTCCTGCGTTGGCTGCTGTCTCCTCTTCCATGACGTCATGTCGTCAGGGGCATAAAACAAGCAGCCAACGCCATTTTCTTTAGTTTTTCTTGCCCCAGATGTCAGGTGCCCCCAAAAAGGTAGCAAAATAAATAAATAAAGCAAATACACCACATAGGTTGTAGAAGATAGTGAAGGAAAGATAAACTCCAGAATGAAAGGAGGATGGCAGGCGGGTAACCTGGACTGCAACAGTGAATACACTCGAACATCTACATTTGTGGTAGTGTACACAACTGTACTATGTTCTTCGTGTTTCACTGTTGCAGTCATTACATTTGGGTAGAATCCCAAAGCTACGGATGGGAGGCTGGAGCTAAACAGCATTAGGGGCGGCAAAAAGACCCTGCAGAACTGTAGTGGCAAAGCCTGCCCTGGACTTAAAGTAGAGAGGCAAATGATAATGCTTTATAAAGGTGTAAACAGAACTCCAAGTAGCAGCCTCTAGAATGTCTTTGGTTGGTACTTCTCTGAGAAAGGCTGCTGAAGTAGCTGCAGCTCTGGTGGAATGAGACCTAATGCCCTTGGGCACAGGTTTGCCATGGTGCAAGTAGCAGAAACAAATGCAGTGGCTTATCCACTTTGAAATAGTCTGCTTTGAAATAGCCTTTCCTTCTGATCCTGCAGCATATGCCACTAATAATTGCTCAGTTTTTCTTAAAGCTTTAGTCCTGGAGCTCAAGTAGAATCTTAGCTGTCTGTGTACGTCCAAGGAATGCAGAATTATCTCCCCCTTGTTCTGCGGATTTGGATAAAAGGTTGGCAGATGAATAGTTTGGTTAAAAGCCACAGTGGAAACCACCTTAGGCATAAATGAAGGATTGGTCCTCAGAGACACCCTGTCTGGGTAAAATATGATAAAAGGCTCCACAGCCATGAGGGCCTGTAGCTCTGAGACTCTTCTTGCTGAAGTAATTGCTAGGAGCAGAGCTGTTTTCCATGACAAGAATTTTAGATATGCAGTAGCAGCTGGTTCAAATTGAGGCAGGGTGAGCTTTTCCAACACATAATTGAGGTCCCATGCAGGTATTGGTGATCTTTTGGGAGCCAAACACAATGCTATGCACGTAGGTTCTGCACGGCCGGAAAATACCACAAAAACAACTGTTGGCCAGCAAATGTGTGAATCGAAGTAGAAAAAAACGATACACCAAAATAAAGTACTAAGAGTACATTACTTTATTCCACAGACCGGTTTCGGCAAAAAAATGCCTTCATCAGTGTTAGATAATCAGACTTACAAAGCCAAAAAATCATGAATATTTATATACATCCCCAACCAATGGGATAAATGATATGTTCCCGCTCCCAGAGACAAATTAAATATACATGAACTGACAAATGTAATAAGATTATACTAATCCAAAAGATATATATTATTTTTGGTCAAATTTTTAGTTAACTGTCTTTTGGATTAGTATAATCTTCGATTCACACATTTGCTGGCCAACAGTCGTTTTTGTGGTATTTTCTGGCCGTGCAGAACCTACGTGCACAACATTGTGTTTGGTTGCTGTTTCTAGGCTTTGCTGTAGGACGTGTTTCGGAGCTATCATTATCGTGTAAAAGGGAAATCTTCCCCTGATATTATTATCACCAGCCTCTTGGATTTTTGGGATGAACTCTTTCGTTATCTCATTTCTGGGAAATTGGACTTATTTTTTGTGATTCCAGTCACATTTTGTACATGGTTACAACTTTCAGGAACAGAGGCAGCAGTGTAAGCGTGGCGTTCCTTTGGATTTGGGCCTACCGATAGGATTCTATTTTTATGGTTACTACTGGACCGTTGTGTGTGACAGCAGGGCAAGTGTGGCGATCCTCCTTGATTTGGACTTACCAATAAGTTTCCATTTATAGAGAAACCATCGGACTCCTTTTCAGTTTCGTTTGGGATTATAAAACAGCGGCTGGCAGTTGAATATTGCGTCTTGGGCGGAGTACTACTTTTCAACAACACTTGGATTGCCATCCGTATTACAGGGACAACTTTTGTGTACTTGTCTTGACTTGCTCATCAATTTCTCTTTCTACGATTCGTTTTGGGTCCTCTAGTGACTTATGAATAGAAACTGCATATACATTCATACTTTTGGTTAAATCAGGTACTGTACTAATTGGTTATTACAAAGGGACACTGCTATTGGAACATGGTCTTTGGACATGAGCACAATTCTTTTGGAATATAGTAGGTTAAGATTTTGGACTTTGGCCTTTTCTGTAATATCCATAACATTTGATGTAGACCTACTGTTGGGAATGTATATTCCTATGCCATTTGTTTTATAATACATGATATACTACATTCAAATGGACAAGGCTAATGAGTATATTGGTCTAATATTTCTATCACTGTTTAGGGACTATTTTAGTGTTAGTGTAAGCTGCTAACAACCAGAAATATTTTTGTATTTGTATTGGAACGATTCATTTTTATATGAGCAGTGTAGCTGGCCCATTTTGTCAATAACTTTTGGGATATACAATACCTCTCCATATGCTGAATTGAACCTAGGAGTTCTTAATATTTGTATTTGTTAACTTATTTTCTAGAACCTAGCTAGGATCTTTTGGTTTGGTATTATATATGCATATACATTACTTGTATAGTTGGCTTCTTTTTGGGGATATAGGGCCGGCTTTTCCCAGTATAGAGCAGTTTTATCAGGCATACTCTTGGACCAGGTTCACAGCAACTTTTGCATATTTTCTAATTTTTAATTCTAGTTTTGTCCAGATACCGACTATTAGCCTTTAATATTCCCCATGGTTTGATCTTCATTTTTAAAAAATTTATATGGTCTATATACCTCTAGGGTTGCATATATTTAGGATGTTTTTCAGATGAGGCTTACAGCTTGTTCGCTGTTGTTTGTACATAGGTGTGGGATACTACTTTGGCCCTCTATCCCTGTGTCAAGCATATTGATCATCAGGTTTTCCAGTATTTGGACATACAGTGTTTGGAATCACATATATAAGCTTTATCATTTTTTGCATTATCTTTCACCATTTTGCAGGTCTTAGCCCCAGGTTTTGAGTAATCTTTGTCATTAGGTTTATGGTTATTTCTGGAACACATATTTGCTGTATTGGAGTTTTGCACTATTTTTTCCATATGCAATAATACATCAATAAGTTCAATTGGACTCTTATGTGACACCTTGACGGGCATCCATATATTCTGTTGTAAGTATTTCGGTCATCTATTGACATTTCACTAAGGTTATTATCCTGGTTTGCAGTCTTGTCATTTATATATATTTATCCACCCTATATTAACAGCATGGATTTGGAAAATATTCTCTCAGGATTATGTGCCGATCGGGAGGATATTGGTGTGTTCAGAATCAATACCTCACCAGGCAATAATCAAAATGGGTCCAGACAACAACTACCCCCAGATTGTGATTTGGCTTTTCATTCCCTTACTAAGGGTCTCAAAAATTTAAGATCCAACATCTGGCACTTGAGACTATTTTGTGCATATCTAAGCAGAAATATTACCCCTAGGGGTCTTAGGATCCAGTTGCAACCACTGGTCGGTAGACCAGAAGACAGATTAACCAATGAATGGAATGAAGCTCTGCAGAAAGCATCCATGTTATTTGTTAATATACTGGCGTAATATTATGAAAGAATGGTGGATACTAACCTCCAGGAGGTTAGAACAATGTGTCTGGATTGTAAGAAATTTGAGTCCCTTCCAACATTCCAGGATTCTATTAAAAAACTGTCACAGGAGCTGACAAACCATGAGAAAATAACCAAAGAAAGGAAGATTAAAACATTTAACAGGGATAACCTAGATTATCAGAGGGGACATCCTCTTGAGTCCCATAGGGCAGTCAGATTTACGGATGTTAGTCAGGGGTCCACACCTTCTAGAACTAAAAAAAGACCTAGATCTATTTTGAAAACTAGAGACAAGTCCAATACTAGCACATCAGGGGAAGATTCCTCATTTACTGATAATGATAGTGTTGGACATAAGGAATCACCGAATCGTAAATAATCAAACGTGACTATCCCTTTAGAAATGGCACCAGGTGTCGAGGTGGACGCAAACACAAGCACAGTCACCAAACCCAACTCCCTGGAGGGGTTGATTTAGAACTTCTTAACATAACAAATTGTAACTATCAGAATGTATTAAATTTGTCTAATGTAACATTGTCTCATGAACAAGAACAACTTTTGAATAAAGGACTTGGATTTGTACCCGGGTTTTTTTCAAATGAATATCATATTGTTACAGATGTTACGAGTTTCTGTCGTACTTTGAATTTGAAATTGTTTTTTGCTGACAGGGAGTCTCAAAGATCTAAAGAATTCAGATTTTTAAAGTCTGAATTTCAGCCACCTATGAATAAATGTTTCTATTTTCAAGCAATAAGTACTTAGGGATTTACATTTTCAATACAAGGAGTATAACATACTTGGACATAATCTATCACCGCATGAAACCACAGCCCTACAACAGTTACATAACAACCATAACATTGCAATTTTACCAGCAGATAAGGGTGGAGCGGTGGTAGTCATGAATATGAGTTATTACCTTAACGAGGGAAGATCACAACTATCCGACACCAGATGCTACATGAACATGGCCATTGATCCTACTCCAAACTTCAAGAAGGAGATCAATTCCTTCCTGAATTTAGCTCAAGAAGAAGGTATCATTAGTAAAAATAGTGTTCTGCATCTCACGGTTAAAGACCCCCAGAAACAAATCTTATACTTACTCCCCAAAATCCATAAATCTATTTCAAATCCTCCAGGAAGACCAATTGTTTCTGGTATTCGATCTTTGACTGAACCATTATCTTTGTTCCTCACTCAATATCTCAAACCCCTTTTGAGTTTTGTCAGGGCAAGATTGCAGGACACTACACAATTTCTACAGATTATTCAAGATACACAATTGGAGCCTGGGTGGATTATGTGCTCACTAGATGTCAAAGCTTTGTATACCAGCATTCCACACTGGGCAGGATTACAAGCATTACAGTATTGGTTAGATCGGTCAGCATTATACCCCCCTGGGTTTAACACCTTGCTTATCTGTATGTCTGAACATGTATTGAATAAAAATGTGTTTTTTATTTCCAAGGGGAATGTTACTAGCAGCTCCAGGGTACGGCCATGGGAGCCTCTTTCACTCCCATATATGCCGATCTTTTTATGGCTTTTTTCAAGGAATGTATGATATATGATCCATCACATAAAATCTATCTTGTGGAAATAGATATATGGCGTAGATACATATATGATTGCTGGATGGTGTGGCGGGCAGATGCTAGGTATTTGGAGGAATTCGTTGAATACCTCAATGGCAATATTTGGCGAATTGAGTTTACGGTTACATATAACTTACAAACCATCAATTTTTTGGATATTACGGTTTCCAGAAACATCGATCATTCTCTGAACACCAAGACATACCGTAAATACCCCCAATATAATACCTTATTGCATGCTTCCAGCATGCATCCACGCCACACCATCCGCAACATACCGAAGTCACAATTTATGCGCATGAAACGCATAAATTCCACACAACTGGACTATGACAAAGCAAGTGTGGATCTATATCATAGATTTGCAAACAGAGGCTACAAACATCGGGATATTGCCAGGGCATGGGCAGGGTCCACCAACACTGACAGAGATACCTTTATTACAATATAATACACAACACTGTGACTCTTCTGAATCTACCATCAGGTTTGTCACCACCTATGGTAGAAACTATAATGCCATTAAGGGCATTATAAACAAACATTGGAATATTCTTTTGGCTAATGATCAGCTGAGATCAATTTTGGGATCACAATGTCAGTTTACGTATAGAAGAGGAAAAACCTTGGGCTCTCTGTTTTCTCATTTTAAACATAAGGAAAGTGGGGGAGCCATATATAAACAGCTAACCATGTCTGGGGATGAATTGTTGGGCACATTCCCCTGTGGTCATTGTGGTTCCTGTAAACAGGTCAGCAAACTTAAACAATTTACCAGTCAGAACACTAGTAGAGTGTATGATTGTAAAATTTTTGGTAATTGCAGTAGCAGCTGGGTGGTATATATGGCTACTTGTCAATGCTCGGCCTTCTATATAGGTCAGACCTCCAGATCACTTAGAACCGGTACAAATGAACACAGAAGTGACGTTAACAAAAAATAAACTAATGCTCTATATTGTCATACATTGAAACATCCTAATGCTCAATTTACCTTCATGGTTGACAGAATTATTGTTGACAGAAGCAACTCACAAGGATGGCATAGTATTCTAAATCACAAAGAAAAATACTGGATTATCACATTGGGTGCGCTATTCCCACCAGGATTGAATGACCATCTATAACCATAACTTTTATGAGGAATCTAATATGCCTTTTACTTGCATTTTCAAGTGTGGTTTTGTTTCAACATTTGAATATCAGTCCTACTGAATTTTCTTACCATTGTACATGTACATGGTTATTATTTATCTTTATAGTTTTTTCAAAATATTACAGGATTTAGTGGACCATGTTTTATTTATATGTTTTTCCGAAATGTTGTCATATCATCCTTAGATTTGATTTGTGACATGTCAATATAGTACATAGTTTGTGCTTCTTATTTTATATGCATTTGTTTTTTTTAACATATGGTCATGCTAACCTATATATATGCAGCTCTATAAGTCTGAGTTGAACTTGCTCCCAGGCCCTCAGCTGTGACTTCATGGCTCTGGGAAGTACTCAGCTTTGAGAAGACCAGAATCGAGAGCTTCGAGGATGCCAAGCTGTCAGCACAGATGAAGGGGCAGGACAAAGATGTGTCAGACCCGTACACACTGGCTATGAAATATTGGCCAGAGGAGGTATAACTACTGTCAAAACCCAAAGGAGGAAGCCCTCTACCCTCTGGTCAGACAGCGAGTGAATGATCCCAATGTCTCTCTGGGAGTGCTCCTGGAGGACTTAGACTTGCAGAAAGCTATAGATGCCAGCTTGGCGGATAAAGAAAATGGCAGAGAAATTGCCTGGATCCAAAAATGTGATGCCTGGACCCAAAGCATGGATGGCTCCAGGGATAACTCCAGCTTGGGAGTAATAAGGATGAATGGAGAATGCAGTCAATCAGTAGTTGGTGCCACAGCTAAATAGGGACTCTGAATACTTAGAGCTAGAGAATCCAATGACTCTAAAATCAGACACAACAAATGCGACTGATGAGAAACTACCAATAAAGACTCCTGGCAGGGAGCTGGAGGGGGTCTATGATCTTAGCACTGTAAGATTAGGGTAACCTCAAGAGAAGAGAAACATTTTCTGGTCTCTCTACAAGTTTAACCTTCTTTCTTTTCTATGTTTATCTTTCTCCTTGTGATCTCTCACTCTATTCTTAATGTCTTTCTTCCTGTCACTAGTCTTCTTGAAGGGAGGAGGAAACAGCCACCTGACCAGCCGCAGAGGGGAGGCAGCGTCCCCTTGAGAACCAGTTTAGTCAAATGATAAAGCTAGGGCACTGGCCTAAAAACAGCAAAAGCCTGATGACACATGTGTATGTAGGAAACAGCCAGGCAATATAGAATTGTAATGGGAATACCACCTGAAAACCCTTACACATTTCCAAGACACTTAGAAAAGCACAAATGTGAAAACGGAAAAGCTTGACGCCTTTTTCTGTATTACAAAAAAGTAAGGCAGGAAGTCCACACAGCAAATGTTGACAAGAGGGGCTCACCAACACACACAGACACACACAAAGCCAGGAAACTAAACCACTATCCTATCCACAAGGATATAAAACGTGCAGAATCCCAAAAGAAGGGGAAGAGGAGAATGGTGGGAAGGAAGCAGGAGACACAAACTCTTGTAAACTTTTTTTTGCCCTGGAAAATCGCCGCTACATTTGCATCTTCACTACTGTTTTCTTTTGCATACTTCAAAAGAAATTACACAGCTGTACACAAAGATACAAAAAGTAAATGTTGAATGAATTGTATGTCTGCAAACTGACTACCCATTCATTATGGTAACTTTTAGCTTGCACTGCCATCTGGTGGTTAATGCATACAGTGCTCTTTCACGGAGGTAACATTCAACATGCATCCTTCTGAAAGTGTAAAGGTTACACTCCTGTTAGATTAGCGATTAGATTTGCCACCCTCTTCAAATGCCCAAAGTGGAGCATTTTTTGTAGAAACATATTTTGCAGGACAAAACATACTCACGGCCAGTGCAAAGTACAGAAATTCACATTTTTACTCAAATAAAAGCTTATTTTTGTAGCATTTAATTTGCTTATGCTACTTCATATAATATTTAGGGGTTTCAGATACAAAATACCGGTTTTACACAACTATTAAAGAAAACTTAGGAATTATTTTTGGCTTAAAATCACAGGACATTCGCAATTCTTTTATAAGCTGTTTACGCAGGACACAAATGCCCAAACAGGAGCAGGTGGTAACTCTATGTGTGGTTGTTCGTATGAGATTAATAAAGAGTGACTAGCAAGTAACATGCTATCTATCCTTCCATGCACGCTTGTAACCAATTACAGATTATTCGTCAAAAGTACAGTTTTGTACCTACCATAAATGTAGATGTTAGAGCGTTGACACTGCTGCAGTCATCACACTTGGGTTATCTTGCCGTCAGGCGGTCCCGCAGTCGGCCAGATTTCCAAAGTCTCTGTCCGGCGTCGGTTGTCATCGCTTTCTCCCTGACGTCAGTGCGCCAGGGATATATTAGAGGCAACCGACGCCATTTTCTTCAGTTTTTCTTGCCCCAGATGCCAGGTGCCCCAAAAAAGGATGGGCATGTTTAAAATGTTAACAGTAACAAAACATGAGACAGCAAATAAGGAATCAACCAAGGCCAACAACAACAAAAAAGGGTTCACAATCCAAAGTTGGCAATAATAGGAAAGAGAGGGGAAGGAGGGTGGGAAACTAGGACTGCAGCAGTTTCAACACTCGAACATCCACATTTATGGTAGGTACAAAACTGTACTATGTTCATCGTGTTACACTGCTGCAGTCATCACACTTGGGTAGAGTCCCAAAGCGAAGGAAGGGTGGCTGGAAGTTAGATAGCGTTAGGGCTGGCTATGAGGCCCTGCAGGACTGCAGTGGCAAAGCCAGCTCTGGGCTTAGAAAAGAGGGGCAAATGGTAGTGTTTGGTAAAGGTATGCACAGAACTCCAAGTAGCTGCTTCTAAAATGTCCTTGGTGGGTACACCTCTAAGGAAGGCAGTAGAAGTGGCTGTTGCTCTGGTGGAATGGGGCCTAATGTTGGTAGGGGCCGGTTTCCCATGGTGTGTATAACAGAAGATAATGCAATGCCCTATCCATTTTGAAATTGTTTGCTTAGAAATGGCTTTTCCCAGGGTTGCTGCAGCATATGAGACAAACAGCTGATCTGTTTTCCTGCTAGCCTTGGTTTTGTCTAAGTAGAAGCGTAATTGCCTGTGAATGTCCAAAGAATGCAGTAGTCTCTCCCCTTTATTCTGTGGCCTAGGGAAAAAGGTGGGCAGATGGATAGTTTGGTTTAGTGCCACACTTGAAACCACTTTTGGCATAAAGGAAGGATTAGTTCTTAGGGACACCCTGTCCTGGTGGAATATGAGAAAGGGTTCCACTGCCATAAGGGCCTGTAATTCAGAGATTCTCCGAGCTGAAGTTATTGCCAGGAGTAAAGCAGTTTTCCATGAAAGAAACTTTAGTTCTGCTGAGTTAGCTGGTTCAAAGGGAGGTAAAGTCAGTTTTTCCAAAACAAAATTGAGGTCCCAGGTTGGAGTTGTTGCTCTGCGTGGTGGTCTGATATTCTTAGCCCCCCTGAGGAACTGTTTGACCAAGGGGTATGAAAAAACCGGTGGATCCGTGTTGTAGTTAGCAGAGATGGCAGAGGAATGGATCTTAATGGATGAGAAGGACAGGCCGCTGTTTAGTAACTCAGCAAAGTATTGTAGAATCTGAGGTGTATTAGGGACCAGAGGATTTAGGTTTCGTGTGTGATTCTAGGCACAGAATCTCTTCCATTTATCGGAATAAGTTTTTGTGGTAGTAGGCCTTCTGGCCTCGAGTATGACATCCATAACAGTCTTGGAAAGAGGCATAGATTGGTTTGTTAATAGATTTTCCATGCTGCTAGATTTAAATGTCTTGAGCTGGCCGTGCAGCCTCTGTTTGTCTTGTTGAGTCAGTTGAGAGTTTTGAGGCAAAATCCATGGTGGTTCTTGAGTCAAGTTCCTTAGTATGGGGTACCAATGTTGGCGAGGCCAGTCCGGGGCTATCAGTATCATTCTTGGTTTCTCTTGTCTGGTCTTTATGAGAACTTTTGAGAGTAGAGGTGGGGGGGGGGGGTGCATAAACTTGTAGGTTGCTCCAGTTGAATGAGAGGGCATCCACTTTCCATGCTAGTGGGTGGTAAATCTTTATACAGTATTGTGGTAGTTGGGCATTGTTTGGGGATGCGAACAGATCCGCTTCTGGTGTGCCCCATTTCTGAATTATCTTCTTGAATATGAGTGGGTCTAGCTGCCACTCGTGTGGGTCTATGATGTTTCTGCTTAGGTTGTCAGCCAAAATATTTCGCTCTCCTGGCAGGAACTGTGCCTGCAGGTGAACCTGGAAGGTCATGGCTGTGTTCCAATGGTTCATGGCTAGCCTGCACAGGGGGTATGAATGAGTCCCCCCTTGCTTGTTTATGTACCACATGACTGTTGTATTGTCGGTCCTTATTAGCAAAGGTCCTGGAAGTAGAAGATCCCTGAAATCTATGAGGGCATTTTGTACCACTAGCATCTCTTTTTGATTTATGTGAAGATGCCTTTGCAGTTTGTTCCATTTGCCCTGGATGCATTTGCCTTCCATGTGAGCTCCCCATGCATAATCCGAGGCATCTGTTGTCAAAATTTGTCTGGCTGTGGGCCGAGTAAAATGCTGACCCTTGTTTAGGTGACAGGCTTGGGCCCACCAAAGAAACTCCTTTTGAAGGCAGGGTATAACAGGAATCACTGTCTACCAGTTGTGAGAATGCGGAGACCAGACACTCTTTAGGTACCATTGAAGCTATCTCATATGCAGCTTTGCATATGGGATTAAAAGAATGCTAGATGCCATGTAGCCCAAGGCCTGCAGAATTTTTCTTGCAGGGAGTTGGGTCCGTGAAGCAAGGAGCTGAAAGCACTGAGTTAGCCGAATCTGCTCGTCTGCCAGAAGGTAAGCCATCTGGGCCGTTGTATTCAAGCTGGCACCCAGGAATGTTATTTGTTGAGAGGGCACTAATTTTGATTTATTCTCATTGATTGTGTACCCTAGGCAGATCAGCAATCTTTTCACATATGCCAGATGCTGTAGAAGTCTGTCCTTGGTCCGTGCTTGGATGAAGCAGTCATCCAGGTATGGGTAAATCTGGATTACTTTTAGTCTGCAGAATGCAATTACTGTTGCCAGGCATTTTGTAAAGACCCTTGGCGCAGTAGATAAGCCAAAGGGCACCTGCTCTGAATCTGAGGTATCTTCTGCAGGTCTGTCAGACTGGAACATGCAGATAAGCCTCCTTGAGGTCCAGTGTTACTAGCCAGGCGTCCTTGTCCAAAATAGGCAGAAGTTGTTGGAGTGTCAACATTTTGAATTTTGGGATCTCCAGAAAGGTGTTTAGTGTTGAGAGGTCTAGGATGGGCCTCCAGGCGTTGTCCTTCCTTGGTACCAAGAAAAGTCTTGAGTAGAAGCCTTGTCCCTGTTCTTGTGGCGTTACTTCTTGGATAGCCCCCATATCCATGAGGGTTGCAATTTGTTTTTGAGCCTCTACCTTTTGATTTGGAGGTAGATCTGGCATGCCTCTTATCCTTGGCAGAGTGTGAAAATGGAACTTGTAGCCTTGAGACACAATACTGAGTACCCATTTGTCCTTGGTGATCAAAAGCCAGTTGTGTACAAAAAGAGTCAGTTTTCCTCCCAAAGGGGCTGCCAAAAGATTTTGATTTGGCAGCTGCAGGGGGAAGTCATTGTGTCTGTCTTCTGTAGGTTTGGGGTCTGTCTTCGCCTTCCTTCTGGCTTGAAGCGACCCATTGTCGTGACCTGAAAGTACTCTGAGGCTGGCCTCTGCCTCTTGGACGTCTGTACTTGCCCCTTTGGGGTCTATCTGATACTGGAAAGGACCAATTTTTTGTTGGCCAATTCCTGCTGAAGCGAGGTGGTTGCACTTGTATGAAATCCTTTACCGTCTGCATGGATTTTGCTTTATCCTCCATTCTTTTTAACACCTCCTCGGCTTTACCCCCAAATAAAACATCTTGTTGTAAGGGTGCATCCAATAATTTTGCTTTCACATCCTCTGGTAAACTTTGTTCTTTGAGCCATGCATGCCTCCTAATTACAGACCCTGTAACTGCTGCTCTGCAGGAGGCCTCTAATGAATCAAAACCACATTGTAAGGTGTGCTTTCCCACTTGTTCAGCTGCATGCAATAAATCCTGCATTTCTTTCAAATTATGGGATTCTGCATCTGGAAGCATCTTTTGTTTTAACTGAGACAATAAATATTGCTGATACTTTAACATGTGAAACTGGTAATTTAATGCTCTCATTGCTAATGTTGCAAAGGTATAAACTTTCTTTCCCCATCTGTCATATGCTCGGTTATCTCTGTCAGATGGAACTGGATTTTTTGCTGAAGCAGCTTTTACCCCTTTGGGACCCTGGGAAATGGTTTCCGGATCAGCAACCGGGCTTTTATATAGAAATTTGTGGGTATCAGGAACCCTGTAGTATCTGTCTGGCTTAACAGGAGCAGGTGGTAAGGAATCTGGATTTAAACTAGATTCTATGTAATCATCATCCACTATATCTAACACAGGAGGAATAACAAGGGGCCTGTGTTGTGGTAGCAGGAGAAAATCTCTAAGCCTTTTCTTAAAGTCAGAGTATTCCTGGCCTTCCCAATGAAAGTGTTCCCGTATGGAATGTAAGGTTTCCCAAAAAGAATAATCCTCTGGTGGAGATGCTGAAGGGGTGGATTCCTTAGCATCAGAATACTCGTAGGTGGGGTATGAATATTCTGGATCAGAGGCAGAATCAGAAGAAATGGACACTTGGTCCGAAGAATCATATTCTGTTTCCTGCCTAGGCCTTTTATCAGGAGGGGGATGAGATCCCCTGATCATAGAAATAAGGTCTTCAGCCATTTTTAGCATCTGTTTCTTAGGCATGGAGGCCTGGGAAGGAGAATGCAATTGCTTTTCAGGTTTAGGCTTGGAAGGCTTAATGGAAATATGACTTGGTGTAAAAACACCACTGGAAGCAGAAGGCTGCTCAGAAACACCTGTACCCTCAGCCGGGGTAACATCATCAGGTCTGGCGTCGGAAAAATCCGAGGGCCCACCCATCTCCACGTGGGAGTCTGAGGGGGCCTGAGGTTCCACAGAAGCGGTCGTCAGGGGCTGCGTAGGCGCCTCACTGAAAACCAGAGAACTGGCGACTGGTGTGGCGGAGGCCTCATCGTCGGTTCTGGGCCTCGGACGCCTGTCCTTATCTTTGCGTTTTTTCAAAATTGCGGTCGTCGGTTGATCTGATGGCATAGTGTAATTGTATTTTCTACCAAAATAATGTTGGGCGAATTCCGACTGACGTTTAATAGTACGTTTATTAAATCTAGCACAAAACCGACAACCAGTGACGTCGTGATCAGGGCCTAGACATGGAATACAGTAAGAATGGAAATCCTTATGAGGTATTTGCTTCCCACAAGAAATACAATTGTTAACTTTTAAGGACATCGGACTGAGGCAAGAAAAAGTTTCCCCAATGGGGTACTTAGCTTTATCGAAGACTTCAGATCTGGACTCGGATACAAATCTCAGGAGTTGGCCGACCGGCACTAGTGAATTGCTTTTGCGTCGGGCACCGCGCGGCAAGAAAGACTGAAGAAAATGGCGTTGGTTGCCTCTAATATACCCCTGGCGCACTGACGTCATGGAGAAAGCGACGACAACTGACGCCAGACCGAGAGTTTGGAAATCTGGCCGACTGTGGGACCGCTTGAAGGCAAGATAACCCAAGTGTGATGACTGCAGCAGTGTAACACGAACATCTTAAAAAGGTCAGGAGCAACTGTGAAAATAGAAAGTTATTTCACAGTGTGCAGTTCATTTATGCAGCAGCAAGAAGTGAAAAATGCAATGATTTATGAAACTAATGCAAAACAATTTCAACTTTCACAGCACCAATACATAAAAACGAGTTAGCTATACTCCCATGCCAGTTCATTTTACATTAAGAGGGTTCTTTTGCACTCTGGTGGGAACAGAAGTGAATTCAACTCATCCAAGTTGGAAACTTGCTGGTAGAAAGTTTACTGTGTTTTTATCCGATTTGCCTGTAAAAGAATTACATTTTTATGAACTTGTGCGCATTTATTCAGAGCTTCACTATGTCTCGCTTGGACACAAGACTTGGATTGCTTCTAAAAACATCTAGACCTACAAAGTTGACATGTATATTTCTGCACTTGCTCTAACTAATTTGGTTGAATTTATCACTGTTTTCAGCCTGCATGTACTAAAAAAAGCCATCTATTTGTTACTGTACTGCTCTTAAGATGTTTTAACAGTATTCTAATATTTCCTAACCTCCTCTGGTACTGCAAAAGCTGTTTTGAATTTGCAAAGTTCTCCTGAGTCTGCCAAAAAATATTTTTAAGTTCTGCTAAGTTTTTCTGTGTTATTTTCATGTTACGCACTTTTCTGTACTTTGTTGAACATTGCAAAGGATTAGTAAACTTATTTCCAAGGATTCCTGATATTGCAGTAATTTTGACATTTGTCAAAGTATTTTTTTTACAGCAGTAGAGTGCAAAACTAGTTGGTTTTACATTAAGAAGGTTCCTTTGCACTGTAGTGGGAGCACAGCTGATCTCAACCCATCCAAGTTGGAAACCGCTAGAAGAAAGTTTACTGTGTTTTTATCTAATTGGCCTGAGGGGTGGGGTTAACTATGTAAAAAGTCTTTTCATCTGGCTATTTTAAAAGCCTCGCACAAACATGGTTCCCGTGCCTTGCATATAAGCAAACCTCTCCAGTTTATAATCCTCTATAGGAAATTCTCTCAACAGTCTTCCACTGTTCACAGCTACTTGAAGAGCCGCCAATTTGTACAGAGGACAGTACCACTGCAAGTCATCCAAACAGCAGCTGCTCAATGTTTGATGACTTTTGCCAGAGGTCTGGAGAGATTCTGCTGAAATCCAAAGCATCCACTGCTAAAAAATAAAAGTACTTCGAGTTTTATTTGCACTTTGCTGACTGTATTTTATCATTTTGCTGATTTGTACTGTATTTTTCTGCAGTTCAAACAAGCTGTTCTGTTGCCTTAAGTAGCTGGTACATAACATAGACTAGATTCAGATCTGCTGAATCTAGAATGTATTGTTACACCTAAAGCACTATTCCAGCCATCTTATATTAGGAGGGCCCTGCCTTCACACTTGTGGCAGAAGAATATAGCTTTATGAGCCTCATTTAAGATGAAGATTACTGGAGGAAAGCTCACTGTGTGCTCTCTCAATTTATAAGTGTTTAACTTCAGCTGTATTTAAACCTCACATATGCACTTAGCTGCAAACCACACAACGAAGTTCAGTGATGCTCTGTATAGATGCAAACATCTTGAAAGACAATTTTCTCCTAGACATCTGTTAGTGAATTTCCCAAGCTTCCCTGCTGCACTGTGGGGAAACTCAATTGCGCACAGTGTAGCACTGCCATAGTTTTCACTGGGATTTATATCATATCGAATGCTTAACTTATCAAACACCTAATCATAGAACCCTAACTGCAGAACTACCTAGTCATTGAATGACCTATTTGAACTGGAAATCATTGAAATGTTTTAGTTGGCCAACACCGCAAAAGGTAAACTTTTTTTTTACATTTTTGCAAGGGGGCTGCGCCTGCAACACCCCTCACACCCACTGCAAATTACATATACCAACTCCAAGACTGCACTACAATGAGGTAATGGGTAAATCACAGCCAGTCGGCATGTCAACCACATAATGTTTATTTCAGAATGGCCAAGTAAAATCTTTGGATGATTTCCGGTTCGATGATTAGGTCACTCAGTGAATAGGTAGTTCAACATTTAGGTGTTCGATAAATTAAGCATTCGATGATATGACTTGTACCCTTTTCACCCCTAGGCTTCAACAGAATAAGCCCCTTTTTTAATCCTAGAGCAAAATCTGGTCAAACTAACCCACTCCCCAAGAGTAGATGCAGTAAAAATCTGCCATAATGGATGGTCAGTTTCCAACCATTTCTACTGCTAGCCTGATTGACATGGGTATCCTGAGGCAATATAGTAATGGCCTCACATACTGACAACCACTTATTCCTAAAACAAACAAGTACAATATGTGAGAGATGCAATTACACTATGAATTTGGGAAAAATTCTCTCATGTAACAAACAGGACATGAAAAGTACAGCTGTGTACACTTACCATAACTGTAAATGTTCAAACATCTTCACTGTTGCAGTCATTACATTTGGGTTATCTCTGCTGGGGTTGCCTACAGCTGGCCTGAATACCAGAGACTTAGTATTTCTGCGTCGGTTGCTGTAGCTTGAAGACTGACGTCAGGTCGTCAGGGATATAAAGGAAGGCAGACGACACCATTAGATCAGTTTTTCTTGCCCTAACCAGTCAGGAGCCCTCAAAGTAGGAGGCCAGGCTCTGGTGGCAGGACGCTACCAGTGGAAAAAATACCAATATGTCCCTTCTAAGGAAAGGAGAACAACAAGGAAGAAAGGTAACAAAAAGAAAAAAGGGGGAAGGAGGGAGGGAAACCAGGACTGCAAACAGTGAAGACACTAACATCTACATTTATGGTAAGTCTACACAACTGTACTATGTCCTTCGTGTTTCACTGTTGCAGTCATCACATTTGGGTAGATTCCCAAAGCTGAGGAAATGGGTGGAGGCAGTCAAGGAAGCTAGGAGCTGGCTAGCATGCCCTGCAAGACTGCAGAGGCAAAACCTGCCCTGGATTTAGAAAAGAGAAGCTGGTGGTAATTTTGGTAAAGGTGTGAACAGATGTCCAGGTGTCAGCCTCCAGGATGCCCCTGGTGGGGACCCCTCTGAGGAATGCTGCAGAGGTGGAGGCTGCTCTGGTAGAGTGGGTCCCAACCCCCTTGGGGAGAGGCTTGCCATGCTGCTTGTAGCAGAAATGGATACAGTGTGCTATCCATTTGGAAAGGTTTGCTTGGAGATGGCTTTGCCCTCTGCCCCTGAAGCACAGCTAACCAGCAGCTGATCAGACTTTCTGAAGAGTTTAGTCCTGTCTAGATGGTGTCTGAGGTGTCTGTACACATCTAGAGAGTGCAGAGAATCATTTCCCCCTTGTTTTGAGGGTTAGGAAGAATGTGGGCAAATGGATGGATTGGTTGAGAGCCACACTGGATACCACCTTGAGCATGAAGGATTGATTCGTTCTGAGGGATACCCTGTCTGCATAGAAGATGATGAAGGGTTGCACCGTCATTAGTGCTTGCAGCTCAGAGACTCTTCTGGCTGAAGTGATGGCCAGGAGGAAGGCGGTCTTCCAGGAGATAAATTTTGGCTCTGCAGAAGAAGCTGGTTCGAATGGAGGCAGGGTGAGCTTTTCCAAGACAAAGTTAAGATCCCAAGCCAGTGTTGGTGCCCTTCTGGGGTGCCTCAAGTTGTTAGTCCCACTGAGGAACTGCTTGATCAGAGGGTGTAAAAAAAGAGGCTGCTCAGTGGGAAAATGAGCGGAAATAGCAGAAGCGTGAATTTTTATAGAGGAGAAAGAGAGACCACTGTGTAGTAGGTCAGCTAAGTAGTCCAGGATGAGAGGAATGGAGGGCTGTTCCATACTGGCTCCCTTAGCCTGGATCCAGGTGCATAACCTTTTCAATTTATCTGCATAAGACTTTCTGGTGCTAGGGTGTCTGGCCTCTTGGATAACATCCAGAACCTGTTTACTGAGGAGGGCAGATTGGTCAGGGGTCAGGTAATAAGCCAAGCTGGAAAACTGAGTGTCTGCAGTTGGGGTTGCATGAATTCTCCTGCCCTCTTGGTTAGGAGGTTGGGAACCTGAGGAAGATTTGATGGGGGCAGTGGAGACATACTGCGCAGCAAAGGGTACCAGTTCTGTCTGGGCCAGTCTGGAGCCATGAGAATGGTCCTTGTTTTTTCCTCCCTTATTTTGATCATTACCTTGGGAATGAGAGGTAGGGGAGGAAAGGTATAGACAGAGAGGTTTACTCAGGGGAAGGACAGGGCATCTACTTTCCATGCCATGCAGTGATGCTCCCTGGTGCAGAATTTGTTGAGCTGGTGTTGGTGCGGGAGGCAAAGAGGTCAATCTCCAGGGTTCCCCATTTCTGAGTTATTAGTAAGAAGGTGTTTCTGTTGAGCTGCCACTCGTGAGGGTTCAACAGTTTTCTGCTTAATTGGTCTGCCAGGGAGTTGAGAGAGCCTGGCAGGTATTGTGCTAACAGGTGTAGATGCATGGAGGAGGCTGTGAACCAAAAGGTCATGGCCAGCCTGCACAGTGGGTAGGAGTGAGTCTCTCCCTGCTTGTTGATGTACCACATCATTGTGGTGTTGTCTGTTTGATCAGGAAAACCCCTGGAGAGAGAGAAGTGGTTTGAAAGCTATCAAGGCCTGCTGCGCAGCCATCATCTCTTTTAGACTGATATGTAGGGGGAGCTGCTGGGGTTCCATTAGCCCTGTATGCACCGGCTATCCAGGTGTGCACCCCAAGCGTAGTCTGATGAGTATGTGGTGAGGGTCTGGGTGGCGGGGTGTGAGAAGGGCAGTCCCTTGTTGTGGGAGCAGGCTGTGGCCCACCAAAGACATTCCTCCCTAAGGCAAGGAATAACAGGTAAAAGAGTTTCCAGATCTTGAGAGTGTTGACACCAAACGCTCTATAGGTACCATTGAAGTTTCCTTGTACGCTGTCTGGCATATGGAATAAGAAGTATGCAAGATGCCATGAACCCCAGGGCTTGCAGGATTTCCCTTGCAGAATGCCGGGGCCTGGTGGCCAGTTGGGAGAAGTAAGCTGATAGGAAACTTTGTTTCTCTGGTGTTAGGCATGCCATCTGGGATGACTTGCTCCCAGGAAGATTATCCTCTTGGTGGATACCGGTTTGGATTTCTTTTCGTTGACTGTGTACCCTAAGGAGGTTAGTAGGTCTTTTACAAAGGTCAGGTCTTTGAACACCTTTTCCTGGCTGTCTGCCTGAATAAGGCAGTCATCTAAGTAGGGATAAATCTGAGTCTGCAAAAAGCAATTGCCGCAGCCAGGCATTTTGTGAAAACTCTGGGAGCAGTAGGTAAGCCAAAGGGAGGTGCAGAGAACTGAAAGTGCTGAGATTCTCCCCTGAAGCAAAGATATTTTCTGCAGGACTCCCTGATGGGAATGTGGAGGTAGGCCTTTTAGGTCCAGGGTGACTAGCCAAGCGTCCTTGGACAGCATGGGTAGCAGCTGCTTGAGGCTGAGCATTATGAAATTTGGGATCACCAGAAAGGTGTTTAGAATGGACAGATAAAAGGATGAAGAGCCAGGTGCCCTCTTTTCTGGGTACCAGAAAAAATCTGGAGTAGAAGCCTTGGCCTATTTGCTCTGCAGGAACGTGTTCTACTGCTCCCAAGGAGAGCAGGGTATGGATTTGCTTTTGAGCCTCTGCCAACTGATTTGGTGGTAGATCTGGGACCCCTTTAGGGGTTGGAAGGGTGTAGGAGAATTTGTACCCCTGAGACACAAGGTTCAGAACCCATTGGTCCTTGGTAATGGTGGCCCAGGTGCTTCAGTGAAAGGAGAGTCTTCCTCCTAGGGATATGTGATGGTGAGCGGAGGTGAGGTAGGGAGGGGGTGAGTCACTGAGTTTTTGCCATAAGTGGGTGGGTTAGAACTCCAGGGTTTTGAAGTGGAGGCAGTCCACTGCTTTGATCTTTGCAACCCATGGGACTGCTGTCTTGGGAGGTCTGTTTCCACGGGGCCTAGGCTAGCCCCGTTTACTGGGTGCAGGAAAGGACCAGTGCTTGGAAGGAAAATGCCTGCTGAACCTAGAAGGCTGTGCCTATAAGAAATCTTTAATAGTCTGCATAGATTTTGCTTTTTCTTCCATCTTTTTTAACACCTCTTCTGCTTTATTACCAAATACGTTATCTTTGTGCAAGGGTGCATCCAACAATTTTGATTTGACATGGTCTGGCAGGGGCTGCTCCTTAATCCATGCATGTCTTCTAATGACACACAAGGAAAAATAAACTAAGGGTAATGCTGCTCAACACCAGAAGTCTAAACCTCAAGATGCATGCACTCTAGGCTCTCCTCAGTATGGAGAATATCGATATCTGTGCAGTAACGGGGACCTGGTTCAAGGCTCCCGAGAGCACCCCAGCACTACCAGGCTATACCTTATACCATGCTTTTCGGCCGCAAAACTCAGACCGAACCACAAGAGGAGGGGGAGAATCCATATTCATCAAAGATGCCCATACGTCCAGGTTAGTCGCTCTGCAAGAAGCATCTGAGACCATCCAGGTGCAACTAACAGTGGGCAAAACTGCCTTTCAGTTTGTAGCCTGCTACAGACCGCCCTCCCAAACTCAGGAACTCCACTCGGCCTTCCTGAAGACACTGGAGAATATGAAGGTCTCTCCAAACACCATTATATTGGGTGACTTCAACTACCCAAACATAGACTGGGAGCACTACTCAAGTCCCAACGCTCTCGCCCAGCGGTTCCTAGAATTTATAAACTCAAACGCTATGGAACAACTGGTCACCACTCCCACAAGAGGGGAAAACATATTGGACCTAATTATCACCAACATGGGTACTCTATGTTCTATACCGGAGGTATACCCTTCTTTAGTAAGATCTGACCATAAATGAATCACTATGGACATCCATATCCCGTACCCACCCCAGCAAAGGAATCCACGGTCACAAACTTCTCGAAATCAAACTTCACACTTCTCAGAACTGAGATGGAATCCTACAAAGTCCCCAGACCAGTGGAACTTACGACCCAAACCGCAGAATCCCTTACAAACGCATTCTATGGATACCTACAGCATTGCATAGATCGTGCTATCCCAAACAAAACCAAGACACACTCCTCCAAAGGCAGGAGACCTGTCTGGTGGACCCCAGCCATAAATAGGCTATATAACAGAAGGAAGAAGTTACTACAGGATAGAGCTAAATCCCAAAAAGGGAAGACAACTCTGATCAGTACTAGCAAGAAACTACGATCCCTCATAAAAGCATCCAAGGCTAGTTTTGAAAGAAAAATTGCACAAGTCACTAAAGATAATCATAAGGCCTTCTTTGGTTATGTCAGGAACCTGGGTGGAAACTCCCAGATATGCTACGAGTTACTGCAAAATGACATAAAATACACTGAACCCACAGACATTGCCAACATCCTGGCAGACAGGTTCAGTGCAAACTTCTCCCCCCCCAAACGAGCAAATGACTATCCCAACAGAGTGTAGCCCCCCCTGACATCACAGATGCACAGGTGAGAGCTGCCCTCTCCAAAGCAAAAAAACACAGCATCCATGGGACCGGACGGTGTCCCAGGCTGTGTTTTACACGAGCTCCAAGAAGAACTGAACCCTCACTTAAAATCACTGTTCAGTCTCAGCCTTACAACAGGATATGTACCCAAAGAATGGCGTACAGCAACAGTGGTTCCACTCCATAAAGGTGGTGCCACAACGGACCCTGGTAACTATCGTCCTATAAGCCTGACTAGTCTGGTCTGCAAGACTATGGAGCGTATCATTACGGAACTCATAAACAAAAACATTGAGAACCTCCAGACACTGGATCCTACCCAGTTTGGCTTCGTTAAAGACAGATCTTGCCTCTTAAACCTGGTCGACTTCTTTGAAACAGTCACCAAAGCCATAGATGAAGGGAAGGTAGTCCACACAGCCTACCTTGACCTCGCAAACGCCTTCGACACAATACCCCACTTGGGCATCATAAGCAAGCTCACCAGCTTAAACATCAACCCCTATGTCACAAGATGGGTTGCAAACTGGCTTAGGGATAGAACCCACATGGTCAGAATTGCAGGTGCCATGTCAGACTCTAAACCAGTTACAAGTGGCGTCCCACAGGGCTCAGTCCTCGGACCTCTCCTGTTCGGTATATATTTCTCTGAGGTACAGGCTAACACAAAAGGACTTTGGCTGATCAAGTTTGAAGACGACTGCAAACTGGGGGCCATAACCGACTCGCCAGCTGACACAAGCATCCTCCAAAATGGTCTCAGAGACAGGCAACTGGTGCCTGAGCCATGGCCTGAAGCTAAATGCCAAAAAGTGCATAGTCATCCCCTTTGGGAAAAACAAAGTGCCCACAAATTACCACATAGGTGGTAATCCATTAAGTACGGAAGAGGTAATTAGGGATCTGGGGACCCAAGTAGATCGTAATCTTTCCTTTGACAATCACATCGCCAAGGTGGTTAGAAGGACCTTCTATATAGCCCACCTTATCATGAAAGGGTTCACATCTAGATCAAGAGAGGTCATTGTGCCCCTCTACTCATCAGGCCCATAATTGAGTACAATGCCCCATTTGGAATGTACCTTACCAGACACCTGCAACAACTAGAAAGATTCCAAAAGTACCTCACCAAGAGGATTAAGGAACTCATACAGATGCCCTATGCAGCTAGACTAAAGAAACTCCAGCTCTACTCAGATGCTTACCGCCTACTCCGAGGCAATCTGTGCCTGACGTATAAAGCCATGTCCAACCCAGAATTAATGGACATGCTCCACCTCAGGAAATCCAAATCCCTTAGAGCTACACGCTCCAGTGACTTAAACCTCAGCACAGAAATAAATAGGACATGCTGGAGAGACAGATTCATATCCCAGAGGCTCCCCTCACTCTGGAACAAAATCCCAGTCCATGTTAGGCAGAGCCCCTCATTGACCCTCTTCAAGAGGAATCTTGACGATTGGATGGGAGACCATAGATTTGCCCCTGGAATCTCCTCGGTGTCACTGTTAGACAGAGGCACTTTAAACTAAACTATATGGGCTATCTTCTGTGACCTACTATACTGGGGCACAGTCATCAAATCTAAAAGGGTGGCAAAAGCCAAACACACTCTGGCTAGGCTTGTAAATGCCCTAGGGCAGATAGCCTAGTATCGACCTATGAACCTAATCAAAACTGCAGTGCAAAGTGTTTAGTTACTTGATTAGCAGAGTGCATTAATTCCTGTAAATCTTTAGATTCTGCCTATGCAGGAAAGGAGGTAATTTTTTTGTTTAAGGAGTGCCGAGGTATGTTGCTGTTATTTAAGCGTATGGAGCTGACAATTGAGTGCCCTGATAGCAAGAGTAGCTGAGGTGTATACTTTTTTACTCCATCTGTCCAGTGCTCTGGAATCCCTGTCTGAAGGGGTGGGATTCTTAGCTGAAGTAGCTTTAACCCCTTTTGGGCCTTGATTAATGACTTCAGGGTCCACTGTTAGGTTTTTAAAGATATATTTGTGAGAGTCAGGGACGCTGTAGTACCTGCCTGGTTTTCTGGTAGCAGGAGGCAGGACGTCTGGAGTCTAGCTGGATTCAAGGAAGACATCTACCACATCTAGAACTGGCAATTGAATAAATAACTCCCAAACACTAAAAGTGGTCTGTCACAAAAAAACAGTCAATATTGGCAGAAAAAAAGACAGAAAATCCAACTTAGGATGGCCAAACAACAAAATCCACAAATGTTACAGTTAAAATATAGTCCTTGACTTCAACTTAAAATAAAATAAAAAATAAAAAAGCTCAAAGTAGTCTCTTAGAGATATCCGATAAGCGCTTTTGACTGTTGTCTTCTTCAGATCATATGAGACACTAGGAACCTCCATTTCCTTTTATATACAAGAGTCTTCACTATTTGACCAATCACCATTGATAAGTACATTGTAACAGCCAATCCTATCTTGTTATCTCAAGATTAATTTGCAAATAATCAACTCTATACTTCTGTTTCCCGCCTTTTTTATATGTAAATTAGATGTTCCAGTCCTTCATTTTGATTGTCAACAATAATACAAAGTATATCCAATGTGAATCATTAATGCTTAAAAGTTAATCTTTTGATTTTACCCTTCTGTAAATGACAGCATCCATCTTTTGTCAGACAAAGAATCAATCTATAAATTATATCCATATAACTTCTTCAGTTGGTTGTTATCAAATAAAGCTTTAACAATGGGAATTTAGATGAAAAATTACCAAATATCCCATATGAGCTAAGATATAGAACAATCACTCTTCTATTTTCCTTTAAATCTCAAAACCAATACCAGGTGGCGCTGTTCTAAATTGTATGGTATCCATAAATGAATAGAGACATCCCTGAACACTCAAAATTTTAAATCTTAGAGGGAACTTGTGAGTATAACTTTCTGTTCATTATGATAATATGCAAGTATGACGGATCTTTTCTTGCATAGTCTTAATGACTTCATTTATGTTTCATAATACGGTTAAAACTTCGAATTTACATCAAATATCCTTCAACAGGGTTATATCACATTTTGAAGAATAAAACCAATGCCTACTTCGGGCGTTTTCCCTAAAGTGCCAGAGTCTCACCAAATACAGGCAAGCGTACAGGTGGAACAGCAACACTGGCTGTTCGACTTCCAGTCTCTTTCAAGCGAATGAGAGAAGTCGCTTCCCTTTTTAATGAAGACTTTAATTCTTTTAACTAACGGCAAAGACTTTGATATTATCACTAAGAGTGGCTTCAACATATTATTAGACTATTAGTTGCATGATCTTATTTATCATTTTATTCACTTCATTCCTTAATATAAGGGTTCATTTCTTTTTCCAATAAAAATATGAAGAAAATAATGTTGATCAATAAGCGGGCAGTATGATGTCCTTTAACAGTGGCCAAGATAAATTTAGCCTCAGTCAAATAAAATTCACATATTGTTGCTGTCAGACAGATTTCAAATTGCAAGTTTGTCATATAGATGGCGCAATAGTTTTATTATATTTTGCTTCTTCTGTTCTTAAATATGAAAGTAGCATTTGTCATTTTATTCTCTTCATTCCTTGATATAAGGAATCATTCCTTTTATTGATAGAAGATGTGAAGGAAATGATGTTAGCCAATAGACGGGCAATAAAATGTCCTTTGACAGAGGTCAAAATAACTTTGGTCTCAGTCAGGTAATGCTCACATAACAATATTGTTGTCAGTTGGCTTCAGAATTGTACGTTTTTCAATGAAATATAGATGGCGCAATAAACTTATTACACTTTACATCTTCTATTCTTTAAGACAGGTTTAAGGGGGACTATACTATTTAAGCCAGGGGGTTGAGCTGCTCTCAGATTAATAATCCATTTTGTTTCTTTCAGCTCTGTCAAAGTCTCAATGTCCCCCTTACGTGGACCAGAAAAGGCTCCGTCAATGGCTTTAAATAAAAACTTATGATTTTTATTCATGACAACATGTGCCAACGCATTGCGTATTTCCTTGTTCTTAATATCCAATTGATGTCTCTGTACCCTTCTTTTGAAGCATTGGTTGGTTTTTCCTACATAAAATGATGTACAAACTTCACAGGTAGCTAAATATACAACATCCAAAGTTTTACATGTTGCTTTGATGTTGAAAATGTAGTCTTTCCCTGTAACCGGATGTGTAAAATGATTGCTGTCATCTATCACACAACAGATGTTACAGTTCCCACATTTTGTTCTTCCTTTATGTCCGGTTACTGTATTTGGAGTCTGGATGCTAGTACATAATAGCCTTTTCATATTTTTCCTGTTTTTAAAACAAAATCTGGGTCTCTCTCCAACTATAGCTTTTAGATATGGATCTTGAGTAAGCACTGGCCAAAATTGATTAATTACCTTAGTAATCTGAGCATTATCTGAACTATATATTAAAGATAATCTCACGAAAGTGTCATTTGCCATAGATGAAGTAGTTATTCTCTAATATTAGTTCCAGCATATCATAAATAGTTCTGGTCTCACTGGCTGAGATCTTGCTAACGAGTACTTGTCTCACTATCTCCATACCAATGTCATTTGGAATACTAGTAAAAAGACTATTTATATCTAAAGTTGTCAGTAATAAGTCTTCTTTGTCGACTACATCATTCATAGCACTGTTCAATTTTTCCAGAAAATCATGAGTATCCCTTAATACAGAAGTAAAGGAACTTAGTGATGCTGGATACATCATGGTATGTGAATAAAATGTTGACGATGTTACAGGACCCCAAAACTTACATTGAAGTCTCTCATTATGAAATAACTAAAGCTACTAACAGGATTAATTCATATTTACAAGACATGGTATTACATAGACAAATAGAAATGGACTTTTATGAGTTCTTAGTCATCCCTAAACCAACTATTCCATCTATCAATGGTTTGCCAAAAATACATAAGAGCCTAATAGACCCTCCCCTACGTCCAATCATTTCAGGACGGGGACGGGCTACTGTGAACCTATCCCTATACGTAGAGAAGGAATTGAAAAAGATCTTAAGTTCCTTTACTTCTGTATTAAGGGATACTGATGATTTTCTGGAAAAA
Source organism: Protopterus annectens (assembly GCF_019279795.1). Taxonomy (NCBI): domain Eukaryota; kingdom Metazoa; phylum Chordata; order Ceratodontiformes; family Protopteridae; genus Protopterus; species Protopterus annectens. Next base: position 889,354,275 of record NC_056731.1, read on the forward strand.
TTGAACTGTGCTATGAATGATGTAGTCGACAAAGAAGACTTATTACTGACAACTTTAGATATAGTCTTTTTACTAGTATTCCAAATGACATTGGTATGGCGACAGTAAGACAAGTACTCATTAGCAAGATCTCAGCCAGTGAGACCAGAACTATTTGTGATATGCTGGAACTAATATTAGAGAATAACTACTTCATCTATGGCAATAGCTGTTATTTACAAAAACGGGGGGTTGCGATGGGCACCCCCTGTGCAAATAGTCATTCTAATTTAGTTCTAGTAGGTTGGGAACAACATTTTGTCCTTATTAGGAACAATCCGTGGCAAAACCATATTTTATTTGAAGGTCGATTTGTAGACGATTTGTTTATCCTACGGAAAGGAGATGGAGAACAATTCATGAGATTTCATACATACTTGGATCAAACTACTACGTATCTTACATTCACTTCTGAATATTCTAGATCCAACATCAATTTTCTAGATGTCAGTATTAGTCTGAGTGATCACGGTCTCCTGAATTTTGATTCATGCAGAAAGAATACCTGGAGAAATCATTACCTACATAGAAGTAGCATGCATCCGGGACATGTAACCAAGAACATCATGAAGAATGAAACAAATACGATCTACAAACGTTGCAATCGAGAGGAGAATAGGATTAAAGAAATACATTTTTTGCGTAACAACTTGAAGGCTCGTGGCTATAGGGAGAAAGATCTACAATCTAATGGTAATACAAGTCAACATCATGTTAAATCAAATGACACTTTCGTGAAATTATCTTTAACATATAGTTCAGATAATTCTCAGATTACTAAGGTAATTAATCACTTTTGGCCAGTGCTGACTCAAGATCCATATCTAAAAGCTATAGTTGGAGAGAGACCCAGATTTTGTTTTAAAAACAAGAAAAATATGAAAAGGCTATTATGTACTAGCATCCAGACTCCAAATACAGTAACAGGACGGAAAGGAACAACAAAATGTGGGAATTGTAACATCTGTTGTGTGATAGATGACAGCAATCATTTTACACATCCTGTTACAGGGAAAGACTACATTTTCAACAAAGCAACATGTAAAACCTCGGATGTTGTATATTTAGCTACCTTTGAGGTTTGTACATCATTTTATGTAGGAAAAACCAACCAATGCTTCAAAAGAAGGGTACAGAGACATCAATTGGATATTAAGAACAAGGAAATACGCAATGCGTTGGCACATGTCATGAATAAAAATCATAAGTTTTTATTTAAAGCCATTGACGGAGCCTTTTCTGGTCCACGTAAGGGGGACATTGAGACTTTGACAGAGCTGAAAGAAACAAAATGGATTATTAATCTGAGAGCAGATCAACCCCCTGGCTTAAATAGTATAGTCCCCCTTAAACCTGTCTTAAAGAATAGAAGATGTAAAGTGTAATAAGTTTATTGCGCCATATACATTTCATTGAAAAACTTACAATTTTAAAACGAACTGACAACAATATTGTTATGTGAGCATTACCTGACTGAGACCAAAGTTATTTTGGCCTCTGTCAAAGGACATTTTATTGCCCGTCTATTGGCTAACATCATTTCCTTCATATCTTCTATCAATAAAAGGAATGATTCCTTATATCAAGGAATGAAGAGAATAAAATGACAAATGCTACTTTCATATTTAAGAACAGAAGAAGCAAAATATAATAAAACTATTGCGCCATCTATATGACAAACTTGCAATTTGAAATCTGTCTGACGACAGCAACAATATGTGAATTTTATTTGACTGAGGCTAAATTTATCTTGGCCACTGTTAAAGGACATCATACTGCCCGCTTATTGATCAACATCATTTTATTCATATTTTTACTGGAAAAAGAAATGAACCCTTATATTAAGGAATGAAGTGAATAAAATGATAAATAAGATCATGCAACTAATAGTCTAATAATATGTTGAAGCCACTCTTAGTGATAATATCAAAGTCTTTGCCGTTAGTTAAAAGAATTAAAGTCTTCATTAAAAAGGGAAGCGACTTCTCTCATTCGCTTGAAAGAGACTGGAAGTCGAACAGCCAGTGTTGCTGTTCCACCTGTACGCTTGCCTGTATTTGGTGAGACTTTGGCACTTTAGGGAAAACGCATGAAGTAGGCATTGGTTTTATTCTTCAAAATGTGATATAACCCTGTTGAAGGATATTTGATGTAAATTCGAAGTTTTAACCGTATTATGAAACATAAATGAAGTAATTAAGAATATGCAAGAAAATATCAGTCATACTTGCATATTATCGTAATGAACAGAAAGTTATACTCACAGGTTCCCTCAAAGATTTAAAATTTTGAGTGTTCAGGAATGTCTATTCATTTATGGATACTATACAATTTAGAACAGCGCCACCTGTTATTGGTTTTGAGATTTAAAGGAAAATAGAAGAGTGATTGTTCTATATCTTAGCTCATATGGGATATTTGGTAATTTTTCATCTAAATTCCCATTGTTAAAGCTTTATTTGGTAACAACCAACTGAAGTTATATGGATATAATTTATAGATTGATTCTTTGTCTGACAGAAGATGGATACTGTCATTTACAGGAGGGTAAAATCAAAAGATTAACTTTTAAGCATTAATGATTTACTTTTTTTCACATTGTCAGCAATAATACAAAGTATATCCAATCAAAACGAAGGACTGGAACATCGAATTTACATATAAAGAGGCGGGAAACAGAAGTATAGAGTTGATTATATGCAAATTAATCTTGAGATAACAAGATAGGATTGGTTGTTACAATGTACTTGTCAATGGTGATTGGTGAAATAGTGAAGACTCATATATAAAAGGAAATGGAGGTCCCTAGTGTCTCATACGACCTGAGGAAGACAACAGTCGAAAGTGCTTATCGGATATCTCTAAGGGACTGCTTTGAGCTTTTTATTTTTTTATTTTAAGTTGAAGTCTTATTCGCATTAAAGGACTATATTTTAACCGTAACATTTGTGGATTTCGTTGTTTGGCCATCCTAAGGTGGATTTTCTGTATTTTTTTCTGCCAACACCTAGAACTGGGGGGGTGGTTAAGGGCCTGTGCTGTGGAAGGTCCAGGAACTCTCAGAGTCTCTTTTTAGACTGTGGGTAGTCTTTTGACTCTTCCATTTGAAATGCTCCCTTAGAGTATGCAGGGTTTCCCCAAAGGAAAAATCCTCTGGAGAAGAGGCTGAAGGAAAAGATTCCCCTGCATCAGAATCCTCATATGTAGAGAGGGGCTTCATGTATTCATAGTCAAATGCATCAGATTCATCTGACTCTTGTTCAGATAAAACTTCTGGAGACAGATCTCTTTTTCTTTTTGAGGGAGTGGCTTGGCTTCCTCTAATCAGAATGATAAGGTCCCCTGCCATTCTAAGCATTTGTGACTGAGGCAAGGGAGCAGATGCCAAAGAATGGCTGGAAGGCGGTTTCTTGTGGGTGGTTTGACCCCTTTACCTAAGGAACTCTGTTGGCTTAGAAAGAACGGTAGCCGTGAAAGAAAGCACCAGTTTATGTCTGGATTCGGTGTTGCAAAGGACTTCCTCGGAAGCCAGTGCCTGCACAGCGGCTCCGAACCCATCCAAGGTAGAGACAACTGCAGGGTCCTTAGACAAAGAAGAGTTCTGCAGCACACTGGACTCCGAAAGGGTCTCGGCAGAGGCTTGCGAATTAACTGAAGCAGGCATCAGGGGCTGCGAAAGCACCTCACTGAATTCCGGAGAGCTGACGACCAGCTTGGCGGTAGCATCGTCGGAAGATTTAGTCCTGTGCGGTCCGTCTGTGTCTTTACATTTTTTCGGAAGGTTTGCTGTCGGATGGCTTTGAGGACTGTAAACTGAACTATCTGGCTACAATAAGGGCCCGACGATGAATAGTTCTGGCATTAAAGCACAGAACCGACAACAAGGGATGTCGTGGTCTGGCCCTAGACAAGTGATGCAATAGGAATGGAAGTCCTGGCGTGGTATCTGCTTTCCACAGGCAAGACAATTAACTTTTTCTGACATCATTTAGTGCAAGAAAAAAGGATCCCCAATGGGGTACTTAGCTTTCAAAGACTTCAACTTCAATTCAGAAATGAAACAAAGGTAGTGGCCGAGCGGCACTCGTGCGAACTGTTTCTGCTTCGGGCTCCACGGCAAGAAAGACAGATGTAATGGCGTCGGCTCCCTTCCTTTATACCCCTGACGACCTGTCAGTCTTCAAATGACAGCAACCGACGCAGAAATACTAAGTCTCTGGTATTCAGGTCGGCCTAGGGCTACCCCAGCAGGGATAACCCAAATGTGATGACTGCAACAGTGAAACACGAAGATCAGTTTGTCAAGCACACACACTACTTCTCACACAAGACAAGGTCACAACTCAATAGAAGCTTACCAAAAGATCAGAGACTTCCTAAGTGCAAAGCACTTGCACACACTGCAAAGCAAACACAAACCACTACACAACACACATACCAGTGTCTCACAAATAAGCCTGTACGGCAAAACTGCTCAGAACTAAATGTCCTGATCATAGGTGATTCCATAATAAGACACTTCCCCTCACCAGGGTGGACAAGAAGGTCATGGTCAGCTACCTGTCAGGTGCCAGAATCCATCAAATCACACAATTACCATAATGACTGTCATAGTACGTGCTGGGGTGAATAACTTGAGACATACATCTCTGGACTATATGAAGAGAGACGTGACCAAATACAGATGGAGTCTCCTAGGCAGGTATTTCCCTAGCCCTAAGTAGCATTCTACCTTCACCCAGGATGATGCCACAACACAGACAAAAAAATGACTGACTTCAACAACTGGCTTAGCTTCTGCTGTCAATCCAGGGGGATCCAGTATCTGTCAGCCTGGGAAGACATGGCTGACAGACCACGCTGCTTTGCCAGAGATGGTCTTCACAGGTCTCCTCTAGGTTTTCGGATACTGGCAAAAGCACTTGCCTCCCCCACAGTTTCTTAGGCAATGTCAAAACAACTAAAATTTCCGATGTAAAAAAAATCCACGATACAAATTCAAGGTTATGCTGCTTAATGCTAGAAGCCTAAACAGGAAACTGCACTCACTGGAAGCACTCCTCACCTTGGAAGATGTGGATGTCTGTGCAGTCATTGAGACATGATTCAAGGCTGCAGAGAGTATTGAAGCAGTGCAAGTCTACAATGCCTTTCATACATTCAGACTCCAAAACGAGTGTGAAAGAACCAAAGATGGAGGTGTAGCCATCTTCATTAAAGCCAAATATACCTTGAGACTGGTTAAACAGTATGAATCTTTTGAGCTACTTCTGGTCCAACTAAACACCCTCTACATCATTGCTGGCTACAGGTCCCCCACCATGAACCAAGAGAAGCACACCACCCACCTGGGCTTACAAGAGTCACTCACGACACAGCCAAACACTTTCATCATGGGAGATTTCAGCTATCCTTCCCATCAACTGGGAGCCATACATTAGCACAAACATGCTTGCCCCGAGGTTCCTGGATGTTGTTAATCAAAATGTCCTTGAACAGCTAGTCTGCACACCACAAGGGGTTCAAATTTCCTAGACTTAGTACTTACTAACATGGACAGGTCAGTGCACTACTCCCTGTGTGTTGCCCTCCCTGGTAAGATCAGATCATAAATCTATCTCATTCGTAGTAATAAGACCTGGCACTCCCACAGTAGCAAAAAAATTAAGACAATTTTTCCAAAGTAAACTACAGCCTACTAGGCAATGGTATAAAAGGTATCAAGCCCCCTGCTAACACAGCCAACAATGACTCCGATGCAGGGGAGTACACAAATGCCCTGTATAACTACCTCAACAACTGTATACACTCTGCTCTACCTGACCAGATCAAAACTAGGTCCTCCTGAAAAAACAGGCCACCCTGGTGGAACTCAAGTACAAAGAGGTTATATAACAAAAGGAAGAAACTGATGTCTAAGAACAAGAGGTACTTACTCAGTAGAAGAATACCCTCCACTGCTTGAACAAGGAAATCAGATATTTTGTAAAGTCCTCTATATCTAGTTATAAAGCTAAATTGGTATCCCTAGCTAAGGATAATCAAAAGGCATTCTTTAGCTATGTCTGACAACTATAAGGAAACCCCCAACTATGTGCCAAATTTATAGTGGATGGTACCTCTTATACTGAACCTGAGGAAACTGCCAACCTGACAGCTGACAGATTTGGTGCAAACTTCACCCCCATATCCCCACCAGCCACACCCCAAAGCTCACCCAACAACAGTTCAATGCTTAGTATTTCCAAAGGGCATGTCATATCCGGACTCTCCAAGGCCAAACAAACAGCTTCTATGGAAACAGATAACATCTCAGGCTGCTTATTAACAATCTAAAACAAGACCCAGCAGAATCACTTGGCATTCACTTTAACTTCAGCCTAAGCACTGGCTTTGTCCCAAAAGAGTGGAGTAAAGTAACAGTAATCCCCTTGAACAAAGGGGGTCCATCAACCGACGCTAGGAACTATAGACCCAGAAGCCTAAGCAGTCATCTGCAAGGCCATGGAAAGAATCATCATGGACCTTAGTGACCATCAAACTCTTGACCTGACCCAGTCTGGCTACGTTAAGGCTAGATCATGCTCAATGAACCTGGTGGACTTGAAAAACAGTACTTACTGCCAATCTTGACTTAGCCAAGTCTTTTGACACAATCTCCCACTCAGACATCATTGAGAACCTCTCCCAGTTAGGGGTCCAAATGGACAGATGAAAAGTCAGCAAAGCAAGGAGTTTTAGTGCTGAAATCGAATTCAACCTCAAGTCTTGGTGAGTACCTTCAAGAGGTGGACCCTGTTTTTCACAAAATCTCACTAAGGCAACACTGACATATAGACTGTATTTATATAGCATATATCATGGACAGAAGTAGGTCAAAAATTAAAAATATATATATATATATAGCTGGGTGCACAAGATGCAGGATAACAAAAGTGCCCAATCCTGGTAGGCGCACTTTTGCCAGGACTGGAAAAAATAACAGTGTAGAATCCTCAAAATATGGAAACATCCTTACAATGGTGCCAGGCCAGGCCCAGGGGGAGGATGGCCTCCTGTTGTAGAAGGAAGTAGCAGTCCACAAAAATCACAAAAACTGATAGGCCAAAGAAAAGCCATAAAGACAAGAGAATGGACTATTGAGGATAAAGAAATTATGTATTGTTACTATTATGCAAAAAGCCCAGAACCTCCAGACACAAGATATACAAAAAATGAGAGAAATTAGAGGAAAGAAGAAAAACTGTCAGAAGCTTCAAATAAAAAAATTTGGTCACTAATACAACAGATTTGTTATAGACCAAGAAACTTTGATCTGTTTGGAAAACGGACAATACCTAGACATCTTTGAAAGTATAAAAAAGAAACATGGACATGGAAAAGTGAGAGAGATTTGATATGGTGCAATATCTATGCAAAGGCTAAAGCCAAATTAATCAACATAAAGAAGGCAGGCCCAAAGATATTCAGACAGAAATAGAGGCAAAGGCATCCAGACATGGAACATTTCACAATAAAAGATGTCAAAAAGAGGGAATGTAAAAAAAAAGATTAATAAAGTACAAGTAAAAAAAATAGAAGTTGAAGTTATGGAGTGCCTGCAAAGTGAAGGATTTGATGTAGTAGGTCTAAAACAAGGTACAATCACAGCATGATGGAATGAGTCCCCAAAGTAAGGAGAAACAGGAAGACCAAGAGACATCTGAAGAAATATTGACATGGGAAAGAAACAGATTTAATATGGTGTAATATCTATGCAAAGGAGAAAGCAAAACTAATTTAAAAAAGAGCAGCACCAAAGATATTTGGAGAGAAATACAGGCAAAGAAATCCAGACATGGAAAACTTTACAATACAAAAAATAAGACAAACGGGAAAAGTAGAGAAGGAGATTAGTGATGGAGAAGTTAAAAACAGAAAAAAGTTATGCATCTGCCATAACGTCCCATGTTAGTTGTCCTTCATCTCACCTTCCTTCGTGCTGGATGGGTCCGGAGCCGATCCTCGGCTCCGACTCGGCCACTTTCTATAGCTCGAGGGCTCTTTACTGGCTCGAGGCTACCCCTTATCCCAGAATGCCCAGCATCAGCTACCCAGGCCTCGTTTGAGATAGCTCACACTAGACAATCATAGAAGATGATCCGTTACTCTTAAACCTGGATATACAGTAAATTGTCATGGTTTTCTTGGGAAGCAACTAAGAACAAAACAAGTTAAGCCAGTAAAACCATTAAAACACTCCTCTCAATCCTCAAGGAAGAGGGAAGGAGGGAGGGACGCAAGAAGGAAGAGATGAAGGACAACTAACATGGAATGTTATGGTAGGTACACACTTCTTTATGTTAAGTTGTCCAATCTCGCCTTCATTCTTGCTGGATGGGACAGCGCCCCTAGCACCTCAATCTTGGGTGGCTCAATGGAATAGACTTTTCAGAACCGTGGAACCAAAGGAAGCCCTGCCCCGGGAGACCACATCTACTTTGTAATGAGAAATAAATGTATGAGGATCTGCCCAAGTAGCTGCTGCACAAACTGAATCTATGGACAATCTAGATTGAAAAGCTACCGAAGTAGCTAATGAGCTGGTTGAATGACCTTTGGGTCTTGCTGGAAGATCTTTTTGTCGCAAATGGTAAGTATAGGCAATGGTGTCCGATAACCATTTTGATAAGGTTACTTTAGAAACTAGAAGTCCTTGTTTGCGGTTAACTAGAAGTCCTTGTTTGCGGTTAACTAGAAGTCCTTGTTTGCGGTTAGCAAATGAAAGGAACAACTGATCTGATTTTCTCAGCTCTTTAGTTCTATGGAGATACAAATGCAATTGTCTATGCACATCCAATTGGTGTAATCTGTACTTTGCCTTGTTGGAATGATTAGGGGAAAAAGATAGGAACTTCAATGGATTGATTCAAATTGCGTTCTGAACAAATTTTAGGTAGAAAAAATGGGTTGGTTCTCAGAGAAACCCTGTCTTTGTAAAAAAACAGGTATGGAGGGCGAACACAAAGGGCATGGAGTTCTGAAACATGTCTGGCAGAAGTAATAGCAACTAAGAAGAGAGTTTTCCAAGAGAGAAATTTCAAAGAACATGATGCTGCTGGTTCAAAGGGTGGCAGTATCAAGGAGGCCAGAACCAAACTGAGATCCCAAGGTGGAAGAGGCTCTCTCACTGGGGGTCTAAGTATAGATGTACCTCTCATGAAGGCCTTACAGAGTTTGAGACACATTATGCTTGAGTTAAAAACTCCGATGTGAAAAACTGAAATGGCAGCTACTTGTACTCGGGATGGTAGCAGCAGCTGCACCAGATTGAAACAGTTCTGCTAAGAAATCCAAAATTTCGTGTACTGGAGCTGTAAAAGGATCTAAATTCCTGGATTCTGCCCAGTAAGAGAATCTTTTCCATTTGCTAACATAAACTTTCCTTGTAGTTGTCTTATGGGAGGAAACAATAATATCACACACTGCTGGGGAAATATTGGGGAGCCTGGCTAAGATTGGAAGTGGAGTAACCAAGCTGTGAGCTTGAGAGATTGGAGGGACTGGTGTAACCCGCCTGACTGATGAATCAAGAGGTCCGGCACTGGGTCCAGAACCCAAGGCTGGGCTAGAAGGTGGGGGTGAAGAAACGGAAACCAAATCTAACGAGGCCAATAGGGGGCAATGAGGATCACCTTGCAACCCAATGATTTTGCTTTCTGAATGACTTTTGGAATTAGGGGAAGGGGGGAATGCATAAAGGAGTCCCTGAGGCCAATCGTGGACTAGAGCATCCCTGGGTGTCTGACCTGAAGGGAGAAGTAGCTGCTGCATTTGTTGTTGAGTCGAAAGGCAGAGAGATCACAGCAAGGCTGGCCCCATTTGCAGAAAATAAGATCCACAACTTCCTGTTTCAGAGACCACTTGTGCGGCATGAGGATAGCCCTGCTGAGCCTGTCAGCTATTACTTTGGATTTCCCAGGGATATGCATTGCTGTCAGAAAATCTTGGGAGGAAATCGCTCATTGCCACAGTCTGAGGGCCTCTCAGCACAAGTGGTAAGACCTGGTTCTGCCCTGTTTGTTGATGTACCAAACCACTGACATGTTGTCTGTCTGTATTGCAATAGTCCTGGCAGGGAGACAGTCTTGAAGAGCTTGCAACGCCAGGAGCACCACTCTCATCTCCAGGACGTTGATGTGCAAGTGGTACTCATGAGGTTGCCACATGCCTTGACCTGTCTTCCCTAGATAATGCCCCCCCAATCAGGAAAGCATCTGTGGTCACTGTGGCAACCGGATGGGATTCCATGAAAAGTCTGCCCTCCTACTTGGTCTGCAGTGACTTCCTGGATGGCTCTTTTTTCTAGCAGTCTTGAAACTTCTGTGACTGCCTGATCCCATAGATTGGGTGGAACATCTGGAATGGATTTTTTTGAAACAAGAGGGGGTTGATAGAAGGGAATTTTGTAACCTCTGGATACAATGGATAGTACCCATTTGTCTTTTGTAATATTTCCCCCGACTGCCTCCAGAGTTGAGCAGTTGGACATCCCTTCAGGGATGTTGTTAGGGTTTGGAAGAGAATGCATCTCTGTCACCCTGATTTTGCAGACCCCCTCTGCCATGAGGGCGGCGTCTGCCATTGTTACCGTTTCCCCCTCTGCCCCTGGGGGAAAAAAATCACCACGTGCATCAGGCAAGGCTCCCTGGGATTTTTGAAACCACATCTTTCCACCTTTCTGACCCTTTGGGTATGGTCTGGTAGGAGTGGAAAAACAGACTCCCACATCAGAGCTCGTCTTGCTTTCCTGCTGTCACCTAGTAAGCGTGTCTTTCACTTGAGGCCGAAAGAGAAAGGAGCCACCAAAGGGGGTATTGGTGAAGGACGCTCTGAAAGGTTCAGCAAACTGACACAGCTGCAGCCAAGAATATCTCCTAAGAGATACTCCTGTTCCTGCAGCTCTGCTCGCTCCATTGACTGTGTATGAAATAAGCCTCATGGAGGAGATGACTACTAAATTTAAAGTTGCCAGCTGGCTAGCTACCTTGGCTGAAGCTCCCTCAGCTGTGGGATCTTGTAAGACATCTCCAAACTCTTAGGAGATCGCTCTGAAGTCTAGTAAAATGGGAAAGGCAGTTCAGGGACCTAAGGGAAAAGGTCGCTGATGAAAACATTCGCTTCCCATATCTGTCCATCGTACGAGAATCTTTATTCGGTGGATGGACAGAGGAGGAGGTTTCAGCTAACTCTCTCTTTGTGGCTGCTACCACCACCATGTCATCAACTGGGACACCTTTAGTCAGAATTGTTTGTCTTTGGGAGCTGGGATAAATTTATTAGGTCTCCTCGTGACAGGTTCCATGGAATCTGGAGCTGACCAAGCCTTTCGAGACACTACGGACATGAGTGGATCAAAAGGCGGAGACACCCAGGAGGTGGAAGGTCGGGAACCATATGCGCCCAGGTATACAGACTCGTCCTCGGAGGGGGCTAAGGAAGTCTAGCTACGCCTCTGCCTAAGAATCTCGAGGATGTCCGAAAAGGAAACATCTTCAGAGGGGGACCTTGGGGACTCCTCCGATTCATCCAAGTTTGTATCTGAGATAACAGACTCAGGGGAGTCTTGGTGCTTCCTCTTGCACTTTTTCTTCCGAGAAGCCTGCTCAGAATGCTCTGGGGAGGTTTTGGAAGAAGAAGGTTCACCCAATGGGGTGTCCTGGGGCAGAGGTTCCTTACGCTTTGGGGCTGACAGAGGAGCAGAGGTTGGCACAGGCACCGAAGTGGATAGAGCCAATGGGACCGATAGTGGGGCTGTCTGTGGGGACAGCACTCTCCGCATGACCTCGAAGGCATCACGGTCTCAACACAAAGAAGGCTCCAGCGAGACAGGAATCCCACTCTGCGCAGAGGGCAACGCCTCCAAGGCCAGTGTGGGAGCTGAGCTCAACCGAGCGGACTCTCCGAGAGGGAGAGCGGAGTCGGACAAGGGTCCGATGCTACTTCCTCCTCGGAGCCGTCAAGAGCGCTTCGGCCCCCAGATACCTCGATGGAAGGAAGAACCGAGGTAATCGGAGCCAAAGAGGATTACATCAGAGCCGAAGGAACCACTATCGTAACGTCCATGGACTCCGGCTCTGAACTAAGCATAGTCAGAGGAGGAATAGATATCTAAGCGGATGGAGAAGAGGCCTTTTGAGGCGGGTTCAAATGCAATTTTGCAAGGGCCTGTGACTTCAGTAACAGTACAGTTTTGTACCTACCATAAATGTAGATGTTCGAGTGCTAATACAGCTGCAGTAATCACAGATGGGTTTTCAGCCGTCAGGCAGTCCCTCGGTCGGCCGAATTCCAAAGTCTTAGTCCGGCGTCGGTTGTCGTCGCTTACTCTCCTGACGTCAGGAAGGCCAGAGTATATAAGACACAGCCGACGCCATGTTCTTCAGTCTTTCTTGCCCCAGATGTCAGGTGCCCCCAAAAGGAAGGCAATACATAAATAAGGCTTATCCACAAATGCAAGCAATGCAATGTAATGCAAAATCAGTGTAAGCAAGCAAATAAAACATTAGCAGGATAACCCAGTCAGGTGGTATGAAGAGGTTGTTAGGCCCCATGCCCTTACCAAGTGGGGAAGGAGGGAGGGAAACCTGTACTGCTGCTGTATTAGCACTCGAACATCTACATTTATGGTAGGTACAAAACTGTACTATGTTCATCATGCATACAGCTGCAGTAATCACAGATGGGTAGAGTCCCAAAGCTAAGCATAGGGTGGAAGGTACTATGAGGAACTGGGTTGAGCCAGAATGCCCTGCAAAACAGCAGTGGCGAAGCCTGCTCTTGTTCTGGAATATAAGGGCAGGTGGTAGTGTTTTGTGAAGGTATGTACAGAACTCCAGGTGGCTGCCTCCAAAATATCCTTAGTAGGAACACCTCTGAGGAAGGCTGTAGAGGTGGCTGTGGCCCTGGTGGAGTGAGATCAGATACCAGTAGGGACAGATTTCCCATGATAGGAATAACAAAAACATATGCAGTGGCCAATCCACTTGGAAATGGTCTGTTTGGTAACTGGTTTCCCTTGAGCCCCTACGGCATAGAACACAAAAAGTTGTTCTGATTTCCTAAAGGACTTTGTTCTGTCCAAATAGTAACGTAGCTGCCTATGGAAAAAGGTAGGTAGGTGTGTGGCTTGGTTTAAGGCTACCCTGGATACCACTTTTGGCATAAAAGATGGGTTGGTTACGAAGGGAAACCCTGTCCTGATGGAAGATGAGAAAGGGCTGCACCGCCATGAGGGCCTGTAGTTCAGAAACCCTACGAGCTGAAGTGATGGCCAGAAGGAAAGCTGTTTTCCAGGACAAATATTGCAGATCTGTTGAGGCAGCAGGTTCAAAGGGAGGCAATGTCAATTTTTCTAGTATGTAATTAAGGTCCCAGGCTGGTATTGGTTGCTTCCTTGGAGGTCTTATATTCTTAGCCCCTCTGAGGAACTGCCGTTAAGACTGGGTGAGAGAATAAAGGAGGATCCGTGTTGAATTCTGCAGAAATGGCTGAGGCATGTATTTTTATGGAAGAAAATGAAAGTCCATTGTTCAGCATTTCAGCTAGGTACTGCAAAACCTGAGGCAAGTTAAATTTTCTAGGGTCCTGGCCTCTTTTCTCATTCCAGCAGCAAAACCGCTTCCATTTTGCGGAGTAAGCTTTTCTAGTAGATGGTCTTCTGGCCTCCAAAATGACATCCTGCACCTCCTTGGAGAGTAGGGTCTGTTGTGGTGTTAAGGAATTTTCCATGCAGCGAGGTTGAGTGTTTTCAGCTGACTGTGGAGAGTTTTGTAGCTGTTCTGAGTCAGCAGAAGAGGTATTAGAGGCAGGGACCAGGGAGGAGTATGTGTTAGGCTCCTCAGGAGTGGATACCAGTGTTGCCTTGGCCAATCTGGAGCAATCAGTATCATCCTCGGTTTGTCTGTTCTTGCTTTCAAAAGAACCTTGGGCAGAAGAGGCAGAGGTGGGAATGCATAAACTGTCCATGCTGTCCAACTGAATGAAAGGGCGTCCACTTTCCAGGCCTTTGGATGAAAGGTCCTTGAACAAAACTTTTCCAATTGATGATTCCTGTGGGAGGCAAAAAGATCTATGTCTGGCCTCCCCCACACTTGGATTATCTCTGTAAACACCTGAGGATGTAACTTCCATTCGTGTGGATCTGTCACATTTCTGCTTAGAGTGTCTGCCAGTGTGTTTTCCAGTCCTGGCAAGTACTGTGCTTGAAGTTCGATTTGTCTTTCCAGAGCCAAGTTCCAAAGAGTCATGGCTAGTCTGCACAAGAGGTATGAATGTGTTCCTCCTTGTTTGTTTATGTACCACATTACTGTGGTGTTGTCTGTTCTTATCAGTAATTGTTGTCTGTTCTTATCAGTAATTGTCCTGGGTGCAGGAAGTCCTTGAAAGCTGTAATTGCATTTATTACTGCTAGCATTTCTTTTTGATTGATGTGAAGGTGCTTTTCCTTTTGGGACCATCTGCCATGAATGCACCTGTCCTCCATGTGCGCCCCCAGGCGTAATCTGAGGCGTCTGTGGTTATGACTTGTTTTGCTTGAGGCTTGCAGAATGGAAGGCCTGCGTTTACTTGACATGCTTGGGCCCACCATAGAAATTCCTTTTGCAAACATGGAATTATTGGTATAATTGCTTCCAAACTGTGAATGTGTTGAGACCATAGATTTTTTAGGTACCATTGAAGTTTCCTCATATGCAACTTTGCACATGGGATTAGAAGAATGCAAGATGCCATGAATCCCAGAGCCTGCAGGATTTTCCTTGCAGTAAGCCTGGTACTTTTTGCTACAGTTTTGAAGTACTGAGATAGTTGCCCTTGTTTTTCTGGCGTAAGATATGCCACCTGGGTGTTTGTGTCCAAGCTGGCACCCAGGAAGGTTATTTTCTGAGATGGTGTTAGCCTTGATTTCTCCTTGTTGATGGTATATCCCAGAGAAAGCAGTAAAGTACAGTTTTGTACCTACCATAAATGTAGATGTTCGAGGATTCCATTGCTGCAGTCCTTACTATTGGGGTATAGTCCGCGTCCAGTCGGCCCGAATACCAGAGTATAAGGCTGACGTCGGTCAGGGCGCATTAGACTGACGTCAGTACGTCAGGGTACTAATGCGCATGACCGACGTCATATCCTCAGTCTTTTCTTGCCCCAGATGTCAGAAGACCCTAAAAAGACAAGTCCCAAAATACCTGCACCAAAAACATGTACAATATATACAAGAATATATACAAAAATATAAGCATGTAAACTCACCTACACAACCACCCCTAAACACAGAGGGAAGGAGGGAGGGTAATTGGACTGCAGCAATGGAATCCTCGAACATCTACATTTATGGTAGGTACAAAACTGTACTATGTTCTTCGTTTTCCATTGCTGCAGTCCTTACTATTGGGTAGAATCCCAAAGCAGAGGTAAGGGTGGCTGGCAAATCATAAAGAAGTAGGAGCTGACAACATGCCTTGCAAAACAGCTGTGGCAAAACCAGCCCTAGACTTAGAGTAGATAGGAAGGTGATAATGCTTAGAGAAAGTATGCACTGAACTCCAAGTAGCTGCTTCCAAAATATCCTTAGTTGCCACCCCCCTTAGAAATGCTGTTGAAGTGGCAGTAGCCCTAGTGGAATGAGGCCTAATCCCAGCTGGAATCTCCTTGCCATGATGGGAATAACAAAATGCAATGCAAAAGCCAATCCACCTAGAAATAGTTTGTTTTGACACAGGCTTGCCCTGTGAACTCAAAGCAAAAGAAACAAACAACTGCTGAGACTGCCTAAAATCCTTAGTCCTGCTTAAATAATAACGCAATTGCCTGTGTACATCTAAAGTGTGCAAAATCTTTTCCCCTTTATTTTGAGGGTCTGCATAAAAGGTAGGCAAATGAATAGTTTGGTTTAAAGCCACACTAGAAACCACCTTAGGCATAAAGGAAAGATTAGTACGTAATGATACCCTATCCTTATGGAAAATCAAAAAGGGCTCTACTGCCATAAGGGCCTGCAACTCAGACACCCTTCTTGCAGAAGTAATAGCCAACAGAAAAGCAGTCTTCCATGACAAGTATTTCAATTCAGCAGTAGCTGCAGGCTCAAAAGGTTGTAGAGTAAGTTTTTCCAACACAAAATTGAGATCCCAAGCAGGAGTAGGAGCTCATGGGGTCTTATATTCTTTGCCCCTCTAAGAAACTGCTTGAACAAAGGATCACGAAAACAAAGGTGGGTCACAATCATAGTGAGCTGAAATTGCTGCAGCATGAATCTTAATGGAAGAGAAGGACAAACCTTTGTCCAATAACTCAGTAAGATATTGAAGAGCCACACTCAAATTAGGCTCAGAAATCTCCAAATTCTTTGCTGTACTCCAAAATAAAAATCTCTTCCATTTTTCTGTACACTCTCCTTGTACTAGGTCTTCTAGCTTCCATAATCACATTTAAAACTTGTTGAGGAAGTTGAGACCTGCTGTGTTTCAACACAGAATATGCCAGGCTGTTAGATGAAGAGAGTGAAGCTTGACATTGAGCAGATGACCGTCCTTCTGAGATAACAGATGAGGAATCAGAGGTAAAGGCCATGGAGGCTTCTTTACCAGACTCCGTAGTAGTGGGTACCAGTGTTGCGAGGCCAATCTGGAGCTATCAAAATCATCCTTGGCCTGTCTTGTCTGACCTTTAATAGTACCTTTGGAAGAAGAGGCAGAGGTGGAAAGGCATACACGTGAAGGTTTTTCCAACTGAAAGACAGAGCATCCACTTTCCAAGCTGTGTGATGAAACCCCTTTGTGCAATACTTTGGCAGCTGGTGGTTTAGTGGAGAAGCGAACAGATCTATGTCTGGAGTTCCCCATGACACTGTCAATTTCTGAAATACATGAAGATCCAGTTTCCACTGTGGGGATCCATGATTTGTCTGCTTAACACATCTGCTAAGGAGTTCTGTGCTCCTGGCAGAAACCTTGCCTGAAGAGTTAGTTGCAAGCTTAGCAGTCTCCCATAAAATCATTGCTTGCCTGCATAGAGGATAAGAATGTGTTCCCTTGCTTGTTGATGTACCACATGACAGTTGTGTTGTCTGTTAGAATCAACACCTGCCCTGGAAGAAGTAACTCCTTGAAAGCCATTAATGCAAACTGGACTGCTAACATCTCCTTCATGTTGATATGTAGATGCTGTAGTCTGGCAGGCCACTTGTCTTGTATCCACTTTCCATTTAGATGAGCTCCCAAGCAATGTCCGAGGCATCTGTCGTTAAAATCTGACTTGCCTCTGGCCGGGTCACAGAGAGTCCCTTGTTTAGGTGACATTCCTGAGCCCACCACAAGAATTCTTTTGAAGGCAAGGTATTATTTGAATGACAGTGTCCAAATCCTGGCAGTGCTGTGTCCATACGTTTTGAGATACCATTGTAGCTTCCTCATATGCAGTTTGGCATTGGGAAGCACCAGAATACAAGATGCCATGAACCCTAATGCTTGAAGGACTGTCCTTGCAGTCAGCACGGACTGATGAGATAGTTGATGGAAGTAAAGTGACAGACTCTTTTGTTTGTCCGGGGTTAAAAGGCCATCTGGGCTGCTGTATTCAGTCTCACACCCAGAAAGCACATGTCTTGAGAGGGTACTAGACTGGACTTTATTTCGTTCACAGAATACCTAGGCATCTTAGCACTGCTATAACATATTCCAGATGCTGTAGAAGGTCTTCCCTTTCTTGAGCCAGAATCAGGCAGTCGCCAAGTAAGGATAGATTTGAATTCCTTGAAGCCTGAAGTAAGCTATCACTGGAGCCAGAACCTTTGTGAATACTCTGGGCAGTAGATAAGCCAAAGGGCAATGCAGAGAACTGATAATGAGAATTTCCAGCTCGAAACCGCAGATACTTCCTGCAACTTAGCCTTATAGGCACATGAAGGTAAGCTTCCTTGAGATCTAAAGTTACCATCCAGTGATCTTTGCCCAGCAGAGGTAAAAGCTGTTGTAACGTCAACATCTTGAACTTGGGAATGTCCAGAAAAGTGTTGAGGAGAGATAAATCCAAAATTGGTCTCCACGTGTTCCCCTTCTTTGGTACTAGGAACAGGCGAGAATAAAATCCTAGGCCCCTTTCTGATACAGGGACTGGCTGAATGGCCCCATCTGGAGTAACTGAGAAACTTGCTTGTGAGCCTCCTTTCTTTGTGGAGGAGGAACGTCTGGCATGCCTTTGAAGGGGGCATTGTATGGAAATAAAATCTGTAACCGTGGTGAATGATATCCAACACCCATTTGTCTTGAGTAATTAAATCCCAATTTTCTTTGAAAAGAGACAGTCTTCCTCCCAAAGGAGCTGCCAGACGAGAATCCACTGGCAGCTGAAAAGACAGGTCATTGGGTCTGTTTACGAAAGGACTGACCCCTGCCCTCACCAGAAGTCTGAGCAGGTGAACTCCCTGTTCTAGGCCTAAAAGAACCTTGAGCCCTGCCCCTACCACGCCTAGACCTACCCCTAGACTGGGAATCATAAGCAGGATATGTCCACCCCTTAGCAGGCCAATTTCTACTAAACTTGGTGGCTGCACCTGCAAAAATCTTTAACAGTTTGCATAGACTTAGCT
Organism: Protopterus annectens; assembly: GCF_019279795.1. Lineage (NCBI taxonomy): Eukaryota > Metazoa > Chordata > Ceratodontiformes > Protopteridae > Protopterus > Protopterus annectens. Next base: position 889,372,939 of record NC_056731.1, read on the forward strand.
TTGTCCTCCATTTTCTTTAAAACTGCTTCCACAGGCGATCCAAACAACACATCAGACTGTAAAGGAGCATCCAAAATCCTTGTCTTAACATGCTCAGCTAAATTCTGATCCTTCAACCAGGCATGCCTGCGAAGAACAGAACTAGTAGCAGCCACCCTCGAGGAGGCCTGTACAGCATCAAAACCACATTGCAAAGAATGCTTACCCACTTGCTCAGACACATGAACCAAGTCCAGCAACTCTTTACACTCAATACCTTCCGCCAAAGCATCCACCTTAGATTTTAATTGTGAAAGGAGATAATTCTGATATTTTAGCATGTGAAACTGACAATTCAACGCCTCATGGCTAGAGTGGAAGAAGTATACACTTTCTTTCCCCACCTATCCAAGGCCCTTGCCTCTTTATCAGTGGGAACAGGATTTTTAACCACAGAGGCGTTAACACCTTTAGGCCCTTGAGAAATAGTTTCTGGGTCCGCCCTAGGACTCTTAAACAAATACTTATGAGCTTGGGCACCCTATAATACCTATCAGGCTTAACAGGAGCAGGAGGCAAAGAGTCAGGATTCAGGGAAGCCTCTGCAAAAACATCTTCCACCACATTCAACACAGGAGGAATAGCTAAGGGCCTATGCTGGGGCAAAAACAAGAATTCCCTAAGCCTTTTCCTGGAATCAGAGTAATCCTGGCCTTCCCATTTAAAGTGCTCCCTCATGGAATGCAGAGTCTCTGAAAATGAGAAATCCTCAGGAGGAGAAGCTGTAGGAGTGGAATCATCCACATCAGAATCAGAATAAGTAGGATACTCCTGCAAGTCTTCCGCAGAAGACTCTGAAGCCTCTGAACACTGTTCAAAACTATCAAACTCGGTTCCACCCTAGGCCTCTTATCAGGCGGGGCATAGAACCTCTAATCATAGTAATCAAATCTTCTGCCATTTTAAGCATATGTTTCTTAGGTACAGAACCGAAATGCTAGGAGAAGCCCCACTGAAGCTGAACTAGGCCTACCTTTCAAAGAAGTTTTGGCAACAGAAGGAGAGGCTCTAACTACCTTGGGAAGAGAGGGAAGAACAGTTACCTGAGAAGCCCCTCAGCCTGGCCTACCTCCTGAGAAGGCACATCCTGTAACAGTAAAGTTTCTGCCTGAGACTCCATGGAAACTCCTGGCAAAACCTCTGGCTCCACTGAGCCTTCTAAAGAACCGACGTCCGGGACTGCCGGTTCATCAACCCTAGGCTGCACTGTTTTGTCCTTGCGCTTCTTGGACGAAGCGGGCGGAGCATCCGACGGCATTTTATAATTGCAACGCTTCCCAAACACTAACCTGGCACAGTCTAACCTCCTCTTAATAGTGCGTTTGTTAAACCTAGCACAAGAGCGGCAACCAACAACGTTGTGCTCAGGCCCTAAACAAGGTATACACAAGGTATGGTAATCCCTATGAGGTATCTGTTTCCCACAAGAAATACAGTTATTCACTTTTTCTGACATCCGGTAAAATACTGAGGCAAGAAAAACCAAAATGTTCCCAACGGGTACTTAGCCAACTCTGTTTCGGTCTGAAACTCCGGTTTCGGAAATATTTCAGAACGCCAACCTGCACTCGCAAAACTGCTTCTGCATCGGACCATGCGGCAAAAAAGACTGAGGATATGGCGGGTCATGCGATTAGTACCCTGACGTGACGCCAGTCTAATGCGCCCTGACCGACGTCAGCCTTATACTCTGGTATTCGGGCCGACTGGACGCGGACTATACCCCAATAGTAAGGACTGCAGCAATGGAAAACGAAGAACATCCGTGTCACATATGCCAGATGTTCCAGTAGTATGTGTTTGCTGTCCGCTTGGATCAGGCAGTCGTCCAGATAAGGGTAGATTTGTATCCCTTGAAGTCTGCAGTAGGCAATCACTGATGCCAGGCACTTTGTGAATACTCTGGGCGCAGTAGATAAGCCAAAGGGCAATGCAGAGAATTGATAGTGGATTGAACCTGCAAGAAATCTGAGGTATCTTCTGCAGCTTTGTCTGATTGGGACATGCAGGTATGCCTCCTTGAGGTCCAATGTTACCAGCCAAAACTCCTTGCCCAGCATGGGAAGAAGTTGCTGTAATGTGAGCATCTTGAATTTTGGCAGTAGAAATGTGTTTAGGATGGATAAGTCCAGAATGGGTCTCCAGTCAGTTCCTTTTCTTGGTACCAGAGAGAGTCTTGAATAAAAACCTTGACCTTGTTGGTGGGTAGGTACCTTTTGTATAGCTCTCATGTTTATGAGCTTTGAAATTTGCAGTTGTGCCTCTGCCCTTTGATTTTGTGGCAGGTTTGGCATGCCTCTCATTTTTGGCAGAGTGTGAAATTGAAATTTGTAGCCTCTGTTTATAATGTCCAATATCCATTTGTCTGTTGTGACAATATGCCAATTGCTTGCAAATAATGCTAGTTTCCCTCCCAAAGGTGCTGCCAGCTGAGACTTGCTTGGCATGAAAATGAGGGAGTCATTGGGTTTGCTTCCTGTATTGTTGTGCACTGTCATCACCACCTCTTGGTGCTGGAGATTGCCATTGTCTGCCTCTATATGATCCTTGTGATTGCCCTCTGCCCCTTGTGCGTCTGTATCTACCTCTTTGGGGCTTGTCAGTGGCTGGAAAGGACCAGTTTTTGAAGGCCAATTTCTGCTAAAACGTGGTGGTTGGACCTGTAAGAAAGCTTTGACAGTTTGCATAGATTTGGCTTTTTCTTCCGTTTTCCGTAGTATCTCCTCAGCATTAGTACCAAATAGTACATCCTTTTGTAAAGGAGCATCAAGAAGTTTAGCTTTCACATGATCAGGCAAATTTTGTTCCCTAAGCCAGGCATGTCTGCGAATGACTGAACCTGTAGCAGCCGCTCTACTGGAAGCCTCTAGGGCATCATAACCACATTGTAAGGTGTGTTTACCCACTTGCTCCGCACTATGCATCATATCCTGTAACTCTTTTAAATCTGGTTGTTCAGGTTGAGACATTTTGTTCCTTAATTGTGATAACAGGAACTGCTGATATTTAATCATATGAAACTGACAGTTTAAGGCCCTCATGGCTAGGGTGGCCGAGGTATATACCTTTTTACCCCACCTTTCTAAAGATCTTGATTCCCTTTCTGCAGGAAGTGGATTTTTGGCAGTGGAGGCCTTCAATCCCTTGGGGCCTTGTAAAATGGTTTCAGGGTCAGCATTATGGCTTTTGAAGAGAAATTGGTGAGAGCTGGGTACTCTGTAATACCTATCAGGTTTGACTGGTGCAGGAGGCAGAGAATCCGGGTTAAGACAAGCCTCCGAATAGACATCATCCAGTATGTCCAAAACAGGGGGTATAGCCAGAGGTCTGTGCTGAGGTAACCAAAGAAATTCCCTAAGTCTTTTCTTGGAATCTGAAAAGTCTTGGCCTTCCCAATGGAAGTGTTCCCTCAAGGTGTGCAAGGTTTCCCCAAAAGAAAAATCCTCAGGGGGGGATACAGAAGGAATAGACTGTTTTGCATCCGAATCCTCAAAAGGGGAGTAAGAGTGTTCCTCTGCATCAGAATGTTCTGATAAAATGGATCCCTGATCAGAAGAGGGAGATTCTTCCTCCACTCTGGGTCTCTTGTCAGGAGGGGGCTGAGAACCTCTGATAAGAGTAATTAGATCCTCAGCCATTTTAAGCATCTGTTTCTTAGGCATGGGTCCAGGAGATGGGCCTTGTGCAGCAGGCCTCGTGGGATGCCTGGCTGCTTTGGATTTAGTAAAGGCCTTAATTGAAAAAGAAGATGAAGGCCTAAATACACCATGGGTGGAGGTGGACCTATCCACATTAGTAGGCTCGACATAAGCCGGGGCTTCGGTAGTAGTCTGAGAAAGGGACGAGGACCCAGCGGTCTTGGGTACAGAGGACACCACCAAAGGAGTGTCGTCGGTAGTCAGGGACTGCAAAGGCGTCTCGCTGAAAACCGGACCACGTGTAGCCTGTTTTGGCGTGGTGTCGGCGGGGACCGCGGGCCTCGCGTGTCGGTCCTTTTCCTTGCGTTTTTTGGATAAAACGGTAGTCTGAGTGTCCGATGACATTTTATAGTCAAAAGCTTTACCAAAGTAGTGTTGGGCGAACTCTGCCCGACGCTTGATAGTGCGTTTATTGAAGGTAGCGCAAAAGTGACAGCCCGAGACGTCGTGGTCTGGGCCCAAACAAGGTATACAAAGGGAATGGAAATCCTTATGCGGTATTTGCTTCCCACAAGAAATACAATTATTAACTTTTTCTGACATCGGTCTGAGGCAAGAAAAGTTTCAACGGGTACTTAGCTTTAATGAAGACTTGGTTCCAAATATTTTCGTAATTCAGGAGCTGGCCGACCGGCACTTGCGAACTGCTTCTGCCGGGCACCGCGGCAAAAAAGACTGAAGAACATGGCGTCGGCTGTGTCTTATATACTCTGGCCTTCCTGACGTCAGAAGAGTAAGCGACGACAACAGACGCCAGACCAAGACTTTGGAATTCGGCCGACCGAGGGACCGCCTGACGGCTGAAAACCCATCTGTGATTACTGCAGCTGTATGCACGATGAACATCTACTAACCACTCTCTCCATGTCCTGATCAGATAACCTTGAGGATCGAGAGGAGTGGGAATATGAGCGATGATTGGCTGTGCTCTGAAGTAAGGGTGATTGTGGCACCGAGCGAATCGGCTCCAATGAAGGAGACCTAGCTCATTTGTGGCTTCGAGACTGCTCCAAGTTAACAGTTGGAAACGACACAGGAGTAGTCTTGTCTTTGCTAGAGGCACCAACACACTTGGTCTGTCAAGCTCACAGGTCAGTTCCAAACATGGAGCCGATGACTTGACTGACTTCAAAGATTTCACTGGCTGAGATGCTTTAGACGGAGAATCCTGTTTCAACAATCCACGGAGGATTAGCTTGTTTTTCCGCTCCTGCAGGACCCTTGGACTAAAGGCATGACAAAGAGCAAGAGTCCTGCAGGTGCAGAGCCCCCAAGCAGTACACACAACTAGTGTGCCCATCTGTCAGAGACATCTTGTGACAGCATGAGTCACACTTTTTAAACCCTGAGGTTTTAACTTCCTTGGATACTGAGAAAAAAGGAAGGAAGTACCACAAAAAGACACACTACAATAATAAAACATTATATTGATAAAAACCTTAAAGAAGAGCCTCTAACTTAAATGGCTGTCCTTAAGGGGGGGAACTCTCTAACTTAAACGAGTTCAGGGAACAACAGAAGGCCTAGTGACTAAGAGGCGATGGCCAACACAGCAAAAAACACAACAAAGGACAAGATAAGGTTTTTACAACTAAATAAACTTACAAACTACTATAAACCGAGAAAAAAATACTAACTTTAAGTAAATTATTCAGCTTTAAAACAGAGAAAAAAGTTATACTAAGCCTGAGCCATTATTGATGCAACCTCGCAGCTAAAGTGGCAAACAAGATCTGGGTAGCTGACGCTGGGCATTCTGGGATAAGGGGTAGCCTCGAGCCAGTAAAGAGCTCTCGAGCTATAGAAAGTGGCTGAGTCGGAGCAGAGGATCAGCTCCGGACCTATCCAGACCTATCCAGTAAGAACAAAGGCGAGATTGGACAACTTAACATCTGAGGATATGGAGTACCTTCAAAGTGAAGGATTCAGTGTAGAAAATGTAATTCAGAAAGCACCACAACAGGATAGAACAATGGCCCTACAAATTAAGAGGAAACCAGTGGAACGGGAAGTAATTGGTCAGGTGCTATATAAAAGCATTTTGGAGCCTTCCACAGGAAACCAGTATAAACATTCACTGGAAGGTGGACAGCAAGGGAAGGAACAGGAAACTGTGGAAACTCTGACACAGTTAATGTTGAGGAGTGATAAGCCAGTGATTTCCCATATCACAGCAATGGATGGCACAGGATGAAATGGAAGAGAATGTGCCACAGGAAAATGCAATAGAACTTTCTATAGAATGCCTTCAGGAAATGGAAAACAAAAAATGTGTCCTCAGTTTAGAAGAAAACGAGCTAAGAGAAGAATGAAAGAAACAAACTGCAGAGGATAAATAAAACCCAAAAAGTCAGAAGTTTGCACACAATAATTAGGACTGTTCATAGAGATCCATGTGATACAACAGCAGTAAACAGGATATATTACTGTGCAGCTAAATTAATAACTGATAAAGTTCTACCACAAGAACACATGGTAGTGAGGCAGAGAAAGGGGAGAACTCGAATACCATACCATAATGGAAGTATCGAACAGAGAAAACTATAAAGCAACAAAGTCAAGAAATATCAGTTAGAGGAGTAAAGAACAGGGAACACATCAACAAAAATACTCAAAGATAAACACGATAAAAGCAATGTATAATATAACGGATCTAGATCTATCATGCACTATCGCAAATAAACTAAAAATATCAGCACAGGCAGAAAAACTTAGAAAATACACAGATAAATATAAAGGAAAAGTACAAAATAAGCAATTTAATGACACCAAAAAGTTTGAGAGAGAATTGGAAAACAAAGTAAAAGGAATTGAAAGACCACTCAAAAAAGAAGAACTACTTACATTTTGAAGTAGTATTTATGAAGATCCTATACAACATAACAAAGATGCTAAATGGATAGAAGTAAAAGAAAGTATAAGAATTTTAAAGGTACAGGATATGAAATGGGATGAAGTAACAGCCAGAGAGATTGAAACGATGTTAAGAAAAGCTTCTATTTGGAAAACACCAGGCCCAGATGCAGTACCTAACTTCTGGTTAAAAGTATTAACATCTTTCATGAAGATTTAGCCAAGTAAGAACTATTTATATGCGCACCCCGAACAGACACAACCTGGCTAGCAACAGGAAAAACAATGTTCCTACTTGAGTGAACCTGCAAGCTACCCTAAAAATTAGACCAAACTGAAATTGATGTTGTCAGAGTTTATAGTCATTTAGAAGAAAACTCAATCATGCCAATAGAACAAAAGGGCAATAAAAGAAAGTCAGGTGGAACAAAGGCTCATTTGCTGTTAAATAAGGTCATAGTGGAGAACTGTAAAAAGGGAAAGAATTTAAGTATGGCATGGATTGACTACAAAAAAGAATTTGATAGTATACCACATTCACAAATAAGAGAGTGCTTAAAAATATGTAAGATGCACGCTACACTGATCAACTACATTACAGTGTTCATGAAATACTGGCAGACCAATTTACAATTAAGCCATGATAAAGGACAAATTATTATTCCAGGGATATAAATCCAAAGGGGGATATTCCAGGGTGACTCTGTCACCGCTGCTATTCTGCCTTGCCCTTAACTCATTAAGCTGTCTACTTAGCTTAGGCCATGGCTATAATTTGGCTCCTAGAAAACAACAAAGTGTAAAGACTTCTCATCTTCTCTGTCGATGATTTAAAACTATACGTCTCAGACGAGGAACTGAAAAGTACAACTGCAAGCTTTCAAAACTTTTTCAGATGATATTAGAATGTCATTTGGTCTTAAGCAACCTTTAAAGCAGGAAAAAGTACAGTTTTGTACCTACCATAAATGTAGATGTTCGAGTGCTAATACAGCTGCAGTAATCACAGATGGGTTTTCTGCCGTCAGGCGGTCCCTCGGTCGGCCGAATTCCAAAGTCTTGGTCCGGCCGGTTGTCGCTCTCTTCTGACGTCAGTGAGGCCAGAGTATATAAGACACAGCCGACGTCATGTTCTTCAGTCTTTCTTGCCCCAGATGTCAGGTGCCCCCAGAAGGAAGGCAATACATAAATAATGCTTATATGCATATACAAGCAATGCAATATAATCCAAAATCAGTGGTTGCAGGCAAATAAAACATAGCAGGATAACCCAGTCAGGTAGTATGAAGAGGTTGTTAGGCCCCATGCCTTTACCAAGTGGAGAAGGAGGGAGGGAAACCTGTACTGCAGCTGTATTAGCACTCGAACATCTACTTTTATGGTAGGTACAAAACTGTACTATGTTCATCGTGCATACAGCTCTGCATCACAGATGGGTAGAGTCCCAAAGCTATGCACAGGGTGGTAGGTACTAGGAGGAACTGGGTTGAGCCAGAATGCCCTGCAAAACAGCAGTGGCAAAGCCTGCTCTTGTTCTGGAATATAAAGGCAGGTGGTAGTGTTTTGTGAAGGTATGTACAGAACTCCCAAGTGGCTGCCTCCAAAATATCTTTGGTAGGAACTCCTCTGAGGAAGGCTGTAGAGGTAGCTGTGGCCCTGGTGGAGTGTGATCTGATACCTGTAGGAACTGATTTCCCATGATAGGAATAACAAAACCGTATGCAGTGGCCTATCCACTTTGAAATAGTCTGTTTTGTAACTGGCTTCCCTTGAGCCCCTACAGCATAGGACACAAAGAGTTGTTCTGATTTCCTGAAGGACTTTGTTCTGTCCAAATAATAACGTAGCTGCCTATGGATGTCTAAAGAGTGTAGCAGCCTTTCCCCTTTGTTTTGAGGATTGGGGTAAAAGGTAGGTAGGTGTATGGCTTGATTTAAAGCTACCCTGGATACCACTTTAGGCATAAATGATGGGTTGGTACGAAGGGAAACTCTGTCCTGATGGAAAATGAGAAAGGGCTGCACCGCCATGAGGGCCTGTAGTTCAGAAACCCTACGAGCTGAAGTGATAGCCAAAAGGAAGGCTGTTTTCCAGGACAAATATTGCAAATCTGTTGAGGCAGCTGGTTCAAAAGGAGGCAATGTTAATTTTTCTAGTATGTAATTAAGATCCCAGGCTGGTATTGGTTGCTTCCTTGGTGGTCTTATATTCTTAGCCCCTCTGAGGAACTGTCGTAAGAGTGGGTGAGAAAATAAAGGAGGATCTGTGTTGAATTCTGCAGAAATGGCTGAGGCATGGATTTTTATGGAAGAAAATGAAAGTCCACTGTTCAGCAGCTCAGCTAGATACTGTAATACCTGAGGCAAGTTCAGTTTTCTAGGGTCCTGGCCTCTTTTCTCATTCCAAGAGCAAAACCGCTTCCATTTTGCGGAGTAAGCTTTTCTAGTAGATGGCCTTCTGGCCTCCAAAATGATATCCTGCACCCCCTTGGAGAGTAGGGTCTGTTGTGGTGTTAAGGAATTTTCCATGCAGTGAGATTGAGTGTTTTCAGCTGACTGTGAAGAGTTTTGTAAATGTGCTGAGTCAGCAGAAGAGGCATTAGAGGCAGGGACCAGGGAGGAGTATGTGTTAGGCTGCTCAGGAGTGGGTACCAGTGTTGCCTTGGCCAATCTGGAGCAATCAGTATCATCTTCGGTTTGTCTGTTCTTGCTTTCAAAAGTACCTTGGGGAGAAGTGGCAGAGGTGGGAATGCGTAAACTGTCCATACTATCCAACTGAATGAAAGGGCGTCCACTCTCCAGGCCTTTGGATGAAAGGTCCTTGAACAAAACTTTTCCAATTGATGATTCCTGTGGGAGGCAAAAAGATCTATGTCTGGCCTCCCCCACGCTTGGATTATTTCTGTAAACACCTGAGGATGTAACTTCCATTCGTGTGGATCTGTCATATTTCTGCTTAGATTGTCTGCCAGTGTGTTTTCCAATCCTGGCAAGTACTGTGCTTGAAGTTCGATTTGCCTTTCCAGAGCCAAGTTCCAAAGAGTCATGGCTAGTCTGCACAAGGGGTATGAATGTGTTCCTCCTTGTTTGTTTATGTACCACATTACTGTGGTGTTGTCTGTTCTTATCAGTAATTGTCCTGGATGCAGGAAGTCCTTGAAAGCTGTAATTGCATTTATTACTGCTAGCATTTCTTTTTGATTGATGTGAAGGTGCTTTTCCTTTTGGGACCATTTGCCCTGGATGCACCTGTCCGTCATGTGCGCCCCCCAGGCATAATCTGAGGCGTCTGTGGTGATGACTTGCTCTGCTTGAGGCTTGCAGAATGGGAGGCCTGTGTTTGCTTGACATGCTTGGGCCCACCATAGAAATTCCTTTTGCAAACATGGAATTATTGGTAGTATTGTTTCCAAACTGTGACTGTGTTGAGACCATAGGTTTTTTTAGGTACCATTGAAGTTTCCTCATATGCAGCTTTGCACATGGGATTAAAAGAATGCAAGATGCCATGAATCCCAGAGCCTGCAGGATTTTCCTTGCAGTAAGCCTGGTACTTTTTGCTAGTATTTTGAAGTACTGAGATTGTTGCCCCTGTTTTTCTGGCGTGAGGTAGGCCATCTGGGTGTTTGTGTCCAAGTTGGCACCCAGGAAAGTTATTTTCTGAGATGGTGTTAGCCTTGATTTCTCTTTGTTGATCGTATATCCCAGAGAAAGCAGTAACCGTGTCACATATGCCAGATGTTCCAGAAGTATGTGCTTGCTGACCGCTTGGATCAGGCAGTCGTCCAGATAAGGGTAAATTTGTATCCCTTGAAGTCTGCAGTAGGCAATCACTGATGCCAGGCACTTTGTGAATACTCTGGGCGCAGTAGATAAGCCAAAGGGCAATGCAGAGAATGGATAGTGGATTGAACCTGCAAGAAATCTGAGGTATCTTCTGCAGCTTTGTCTGATTGGGACATGCAGGTATGCCTCCTTGAGGTCCAATGTTACCAGCCAAAACTCCTTGCCCAGCATGGGAAGAAGCTGCTGTAATGTGAGCATCTTGAATTTTGGTACGAGTAGAAATGTGTTTAGGATGGATAAGTCCAAAATGGGTCTCCAGTCGGTTCCTTTCCTTGGTACCAGAAAAAGTCTTGAATAAAAGCCTTGACCTTGTTGGTGAGTAGGTACCTCTTGAATAGCTCTCATGCTTATGAGCTTTGAAATTTATAGTTGTGCCTCTGCCCTTTGATTTTGTGGCAGGTTTGGCATACCTCTCATTTTTGGAAGAGTGTGAAATTGAAATTTGTAGCCTCTGTTTATAATGTCCAGGATCCATTTGTCTGTTGTGACAATATGCCAATTGCTTGCAAATAATGCTAGTTTCCCTCCCAAAGGTGCTGCCAGCTGAGACATGCTTGGCATGGAAAGGAGGGAGTCATTGGGTTTGCTTCCTGTATTGTTGTGCACGGTCTTCACCACCTCTTGGTGCTGGAGTTTGCCATTGTCGGCCTCTATATGATCCTTGTGATTGCCCTCTGCCCCTTGTGCGTCTGCATCTACCTCTTTGGGGCTTGTCAGTGGCTGGAAAGGACCAGTTTTTTGAAGGCCAATTTCTGCTGAAACGTGGTGGCTGGACCTGTAAGAAAGCTTTGATAGTTTGCATAGATTTGGCTTTTTCTTCCATTTTCCGTAGTATCTCTTCAGCATTAGTACCAAACAGCACTTCCTTTTGTAAAGGAGCATCTAGAAGTTTAGCTTTCACATGATCAGGTAAATTTTGTTCCCCAAGCCAGGCATGTCTGCGAATGACTGATCCTGTAGCAGCCGCTCTACTTGAGGCCTCTAGGGCATCATAACCACATTGTAAGGTGTGTTTACTCACTTGCTCTGCACTATGCATCATATCCTGTAACTCCTTTAAATCTGGTTGTTCAGGTTGAGACATTTTGTTCCTTAATTGTGATAACAGGAACTGCTGATATTTAAGCATATGAAACTGACAATTTAAGGCCCTCATGGCTAGGGTGGCCGAGGTATATACCTTTTTACCCCACCTTTCTAAAGATCTTGATTCCCTTTCTGCAGGAAGTGGATTTTTGGCAGTGGAGGCCTTCAATCCCTTGGGGCCTTGTGAAATGGTTTCAGGGTCAGCATTATGGCTTTTGAAGAGAAATTGGTGAGAGCTGGGTACTCTGTAATACCTATCAGGTTTGACTGGTGCAGGAGGCAGAGAATCCGTGTTAAGACAAGCCTCCGAATAGACATCATCCAGTATGTCCAAAACAGGGGGTATAGCCAGAGGTCTGTGTTGAGGTAACAAAAGAAATTCCCTAAGTCTTTTCTTGGAATCTGAAAAGTCTTGGCCTTCCCAATGGAAGTGTTCCCTCAAGGTGTGCAAGGTTTCCCCAAATGAAAAATCCTCAGGAGGGGATACAGAAGGAATGGACTGTTCTGCATCCGAATCCTCAAAAGGAGAGTAAGAGTGTTCCTCTGCATCAGAATGTTCTGATAAAATGGATCCCTGATCAGAAGAAGGTGAATCTTCCTCCACTCTGGGTCTCTTGTCTGGAGGGGGTTGAGATCCTCTGATAAGAGTAATTAAATCCTCAGCCATTTTAAGCATCTGTATTTTAGGCATGGGACCTGGAGATGGGCCCTGCAACAAGCCTCGTGGGATGCCTGGCTGCTTTGGATTTAGTAAAGGCCTTAATTGAAAAAGAAGATGAGGGCCTAAATACACCATGGGTGGAGGTGGACCTGTCCACATTAGTAGGCTCAACATTAGCGGAGGCTTCGGTTGTAGTCTGGGAAAGGGCCGAGGTCCCAGCGGTCTCGGGTACAGAGGACACCGCCAAAGGAGTGTCGTCGGTAGTCAGGGACTGCAAAGGCGTCTCGCTGAGAACCGGACCACGTGTAGCCTGTTTTGGCACGGGGGCCTCGCGTGTCGGTCCTTTTCCTTGCGTTTTTTGGACAAAACGGTAGTCGGAGTGTCCGATGACATTTTATAATCAAAAGCTTTACCAAAGTAGTGCTGGGCGAACTCCGCCCGACGCTTAATAGTGCATTTATTGAAGGTAGGGCAAAAGCGACAGCCCGAGACGTCGTGGTCTGGGCCCAAACAAGGTATGCAGAGGGAATGGAAATCCTTATGCGGTATTTGCTTCCCACAAGAAATACAATTATTAACTTTTTCTGTTATCGGTCTGAGGCAAGAAAAGTTTCCCCAACGGGGTACTTCGCTTTAATGAAGACTTCGGTTTCCAAAATATTCGTAATTCAGGAGCTGGCCGACCGGCACTTGCGAACTGCTTCTGCTTCGGGCACCGCGTGGCAAAAAAGACTGAAGAACATGGCGTCGGCTGTGTCTTATATACTCTGGCCTCACTGATGTCAGAAGAGAAAGCGGCGACAACCGACGCCGGACCAAGACTTTGGAATTCGGCCGACCGAGGGACCGCCTGACGGCAGAAAACCCATCTGTGATTACTGCAGCTGTATGCACGATGAACATCAGGATCCCCAACGGGGTACTTAGCTGTTTTGAAGACTTTGGTCCTGAAACTCGGAAAATTTCAGGAGTCGGCGGACCAGCACTTGCGAACTGCTTCTACTTTGGGCACTGCACGGCAAGAAAGACTGGTGTAATGGCGTTGGCTGCATGCTTTATAGCCCTGACTACCTGACGTCATGGAAGATGAGAATGCAACTGACACATGACCCAAGACTTTGATAATCAGGCCAATTGAGGGCTACCTGCAAGCAGATAACCCAAATGTAATGACTGCAACAGTGAAACACGAAGAACATCAAAACGTTTTAAGTCTGCTTCACTTGACAATTCCCTACACACAGAGGTCATTAGAAGTCTACACACCCCATTAAAATGCCAGGTTTTTGTGATATAAAAAAATGAGATCTCAATAAATCATTTTAAAACTTTTCCCACCTTTAATGTGATGCATAACCTGTACAATTCAATTGAAAAACAAATTTGTTAGGGGAAAAATATAAAAAAAATTAACATACAATAAGATGGATGCACAAGGAAAAAATGTGAGGGATCAGTTTAATGCATATTCCCTACAAGTAAAAAGAGTTTATCACTGTAAAAAAATGGGAACTAAATAGTAAGGTGATGTAATAATGAACTGCAGAAATCAGCAATACCCTCTGACACCTGCATACTGCTTTCTAGACAGCTTTTACTGGGAAGGCATGGAAAACTGACCCTGTCCATGAAACAGAAAAGAACTCTGGGTACTCCATCCTTCTTTGCCTAGTTGACCTTCCAGAACTTGAGACTGCTACTTAAATGCAGTTCACCCCGCCACGGACAAGCTCACTTAATTCTCAAATCTAAGTTGGTCTTCACTGACAGGCTAACCTTTTACCTTGGTTTGCCCTTGCTCAGTACAGTTTTGCTTTAGGCTAAAGCTTTTCCATGCTTTCTTCTCTTTCAACTGAATGTATTTTATACTTCATGTAGTGCCTGCCTTACTACCTGTTGGTTCTAGGTTGTGATCAACATACCAGTCCCACACACCTAATCAAACACACACACACACACACAATTCCATATGACAAGTGAAGCAAATCAGTCAATCTCTCCAAGTTAACTAGTGCTGAAATTAATCACCAGTTTAAAATTTATTTACCCTAAGCTAGCATGCTAATTATAACGCACAGCAGTTTTTCTCCAAAAGAGAGCTGGGTTCAATAAGTATCCTAGGAAGAGGAAAGTGCTAAAGTTTGAGAAGAATTACATGTTGACTTCACACACCATAACACCGCCTAACAGTGTAATATGGTTGTCGTTATCACCATACAACAGGGGCTAAAAAACAGATACTTGGTGGGAAGACAACACATGGAAACATGAATGGGATCACTGCAAGTCTCTTGCTCCAATGACAAGCACAAAAACACCCAGCTTCTGCAGTACTAGAGTCTCATCATTTACTAAACCTGCAATAGTAACGGTCTAGGTCGTTATATTCAAGCCTTTGCACTAGATAGGACAACTAATTGGCAAAAGATCCAGCATAGTGCAGTCTAGTTCTCAAAGAAAATAAATTGAACTGTAATGAGGGGAAGCTACCCAAATTCCTCTCTGTAAAGCAATAAAATGCAGTAAAACAGGCAACATTTAATTTGCACTCAAACATTCCAAGTACATTCTAGATATACTTTGTGATTAATCTTCAATATTTATTTTGAGGCATAAGGCATACTTGTAAGTTAATTAAAAAAAACATACACCATTTGCTAGCAAATTAATGTCAACACTGTCGACCTGATGGATTACCCTTGAAACATGACTTCATTATTAACGCTTCACTCAGGCTTGATACTCCACACAACCATCAGCACCTGCAAACTCCTCTTGCTCCAAGTAACCGTCATCTCACTCCCACTTACACTTATGTATTAAAAAATAAAAGTGCTTACTAAGTAAGGGGGATACAGAAAATGCAGACAACTCACTCAGCGTCAAAAAAAGATATTGCTAGAAAATTGAATTTAACAAAGCAGTGGTTTCACTGCTCATGGTGACATTCACCAAATAGTTATTAAAAAACATTTGTATCAGTTACTTACCTGAAGGAAGAACAAGTTCCATGGTTTCTTCATCATAATCAAATTCCTTCCCATCCTTTACATCTGCATCCTTCATGTCTACATCATCACCTTCATCTGGAAAATCAGGGTAGCTGCTCCTACAAAGAGTGCACAGGTAAATAAAAAGTGTGGCTTCAAAGAATCTCAGCGACTTGAAAGCATATGCCACTTAGTAACATGCTCACATTCACACAATTAGTACTGTGCACTATTCACATCTGCCTCTACAGTACATTCTTATCAAGTGTCACACACTACTGACCAGACATTGTAATATACTCATTCAGAAAAGAACAGATTTCTAATAATCCCTGGTGGTCAAGGACACCACATACAGAAATGCGGTAGATCTAGCCAACCTACTGGCTGACAGATTCAGCAAAAATGTCACCCCCTCTGCCCCCCAATCAGTAAATCAGGACATCCCCAGTACTACCCCCCCTCCCCTTATCTCTAGGGAATAGGTCATCACTGCCCTCTCAAAGGCAAAAAAATACAGCCTCCACGGGACCAGATAACATCCTAGGCTGCATCCTACTTGAACTTAGGCATGGACTTACAGCACCATTAGGCACCCTATTCAACCAAAGCCTGAGTACCAGCTTTGTCCCAGCCGAGTGGAGGATAGCCACCGTCATCCCTTTACACAAAGGTGGAGCATCCACCGATTTGGGAAATTATAGACCCATCAGCCTAACTAGCCTTATCTGCAAGGCCATGGAACAGATTATCATGGACTTCACTAACAGGAACATCGACCACCTCCAAGCACTCTACCCCACACAGTTTGGCTCTGACAAGGGGAGATCATGTCTGGTAAATCTGGTCGACCTCTGAGACAGTCACCAAAGCCATGCATGAGGGGAAGACTGTGCACATCGCCTACCTTGACCTTGCCAAAGCCTTCCACACTACTCCAAACTCGGGCATAATAGATAAACTCTCTCAACTAGGCATCAATCCATATGTTATCAGATGGGTAGCAAACTGGCTCACTGATAGAACCCACTTATCAAAATAGGGGAAGGCACCTCAAGCAGTAGACCAGTAACGAGCGGCATACCCCAGGGATCAGTCTTTGGGCCTCTGTTACTTGGTTCTCTGAGGTGCAGACCAAAACCAGTGGGCTATGGCTAACAAAATCTGCAGATGACTGCAACCTGGGCCCAGTGATCAATTCTCCAAGTGATGTCGACGTCCTCCAAGAGGGTCTCACCCAATCAAATGATTGGTGCCAGAAAAGTACAGTTGTGTACACTTATCATAAATGCAGATGTTCAAGTGTATTCACTGTTGCAGTCATTATATTTGGGTAAATCTGCTGGCAGGTTGCCCTCAGTCGGCCTGAATAACAAGTCTTGGATCCTGCGTCGGTTGCTGTCTCCTCTTTCACGACGTCAGGGGTATAAAACATGCAGCCGATGCCATTTTATTCAGTTTTTCTTGCCCCAGATGTCAGGTGCCCCCCAAATGGGGAGCAAAAAAAAAAAAAAAAATTACACACATATATATATATATATATATATATATATATATATATATATATATATATATATATATATATATATATATATACATATATATATATATATATATATATATATATATATATTTATCTGTGCATATATATATTTCTACATATATATATATATATATATATATATATATATATATATATATTATATATATATATATATATAATAGAAATATATATAAATGCACTTTTAGCAACATAAACTTTACCTTCATCTAAAAGCAAATACACCACAAAGGCTTTAGTGTACACTGAAGGAAAGAAAAGGTATAGAAAGGGGGATGGTGGGTGGGAACACGGACTGCAACAGTGAATACACTCGAACATCTACATAAGTGTACACAGCTGTGCTATGTTCTTTGTGTTTCACTGTTGCAGTCATTACATTTGGGTAGAATCCCAAAGTTATGGATGGGAGAATGGAACTAAACAGCATTAAGAGCGGCTATAAGGCCCTGCAGAACTGCAGTGGCAAAGCCTGCCCTGGATTTGTAGAAGAGAGGCAAATGATAATGCTTTGTGAAGGTATGAACAGAGCTCCAAGTAGCAACTTCTAGAATGTCTTTGGTTGGAACCCCTCTGAGAAAAGCTGCTGAAGTAGAGGCAGCCCTGGTGAAATGTGATCTGATCCCTTGAGCACAGGTTTACCATGGTGCAAGTAGCAGAAACGAATGCAGTGGCTTATCCACTTAGAAATAGTCTGCTTTGATATAGCCTTCCCCTCTGACCCTGCAGCAAATGCAACCAGCAGTTGCTCAGACTTTCTTAGAGACTTGGTCCTGTTTAAGTAGAATCTTAGTTGTCTGTGTACGTCCAATGAATGCAGAATCCGCTCCCCCTTATTCTGTGGATTTGGGTAAAATGTTGGCAGGTGAATGGTCTGGTTAACAGCCACACTGGATACCACCCGAGGCATAAAAGAAGGGTTGGTCCTGAGGGACACCCTGTCCGGGTAAAATATAATAATAAAAGGTTCCACTGCCATGAGAGCCTGCAGTTCTGAAACCCTTCTTGCTGAAGTGACTGCCAAGAGAAAAGCTGTTTTCCAAGATAGAAATTTTATATCCGCAGTAGCTGCTGGTTCAAAACGAGGCAGGGTGAGTTTTTCCAGCACAAAATTGAGGTCCCATGCAGGAGTTGGTGATCTTCTGGGAGGCCTTAAATTTTTGGCCCCTCTAAGATACTGTTTAAGCAGAGGATGAGAAAAGAGGGGAAGCTCTGTGTTGTAATGAGCCGAGATGGCAGAGGCATGGATTTTTATTGAAGAAAAAGATAGGCCCTTGTCGAGGATCTCAGTCAAATATTGTAAAATCTGACGAATATTGGGTTTTGCTGTGTCTGTTCCTTGTGCTTGGTTCCAAGCACAGAATCTCTTCCATTTATCAGCATAAGATTTTCTAGTACTAGGCCTTCTGGCTTCCAAAATGACATCCATCACATATTTACTGAGAGGTGTTGTTTGAATAATCAATTAATCAGCCATGCTGCAAGCTTCAGAGCTTGGAGCCGAGTGTGCAGAATTTGATTCTTCTGCTGAGACAGTAGATGAGGTATTTGAGGCAAGTACCATGGAGGAAGTTGAGACATATTCCTTAGACATGGGTACCAGTGCTGGCGAGGCCAGTCCGGAGCAACTAGGATCATTTTTGGTTTTTCCTGTCTGACTTTTAGTAAGACCTTGAAGAGTAGAGGCAGAGGGGGAAAGGCATAGACTGATAGGTTTTTCCAGCTGAAGGATAGGGCCATCCACTTTCCATGCTTTTTTGTGATGTGTTCTTGTGCAGAATTTGTCCAACTGATAATTTTGGGGAGAGGCAAATAGATCTAGGTGTGGGCTCCCCCGTTTCTGTGTTAACATGCTGAAGATTTGTGGATCCAGTTTCCATTCGTGCGGGTCCATAAGATGCTTAGGTCGCCTGCCAGATTATTTTGTTTTCCTGGCAGGAATTGAGCTTGAAAATGTATTTGGTAAGTCAAGGCTGTGTTCCACAAGGCCATGGCTAGTCTGCAAAGAGGGTAGAATGTGTACCCTCCTGCTTATTTATGTACCACATAACTGTGGTGTTGTCCGTCTTTAGCAGTAGTTGGTCCTGGATGAAGTAAGTCCTTGAAGGCTGTCAGAGCATTCTGAACAGCTAGCATCTCTTTCTGGTTGATATGTAGATGCATTTGGTTTGGGCTCCATTTGCCCTGAATGTATCTCCCCACCAGGTGGGCCCCCCAAGCATAGTCTGATGCGTCTGTAGTTAGGGTTTGGGTGGCAGGGGGTAGAGTGAATGACAGTCCCTTGTTTTGGTGACATGTCTCTGCCCACCAAAGAAACTCCTGTTGTAGGCAGGGAATGAGAGGCATCATTGTTTCCAGACTGTGACAATGTTGATTCCATAAACTTTTTAGGTACCATTGAAGTTTCCTCATATGCAGTCTCGCATATGGAATTAGTAAAATGCAGGATGCCATGAACCCCAAAGCCTGCAGAATTTGTCTTGCAGATAACTGGGTTTTTGTTGCCATTTGTTTGAAGTATGTTGTCAGTTGCCTTTGTTTGTCTGGCGTAAGGTAAGCCATCTGGGCAGTTATATTCAAGCTTGCACCCAGGAATGTAATTATTTGAGAGGGTACCAGTTGTGATTTCTTTTCGTTTATGGTGTACCCTAGGTATGCTAGAAGCCTTTTGACAAACGACAGATGTTGAAGAAGAGTGTCCTTGTCCTCTGCTTGAATGAGACAATCATCCAGATAAGGATAAATTTGAATGCTTCTTTGTCTGCAGAATGCAATTACTGGTGCCAGGCACTTTGTAAAGACCCTGGGCGCAGTAGATAAGCCAAAGGGCAGTGCAGAGAATTGGTAATGCAAAAAACCTGCTTTAAAGCGGAGGTATCTTCTGCATGATTCCCTTATTGGGATATCCAGGTATGCCTCTTTTAAGTCTAGAGTTACTAACCAATCATTCCTGCTAGCATAGCCAGTAGCTGTTGTAAAGTCAGCATTTTGAATTTTGGAATGTCCAGGAACATGCTCAAAATCAATAAGTCCAGTATTGGACGCTATGAATGGTCTTTTCTGGGTACCAGGAAAAGTCTTGAATAAAAACCTTGTCCTTTTTCCTTTTCTGGTACCGGTTGAAGAGCCCCCATACTCATGAGGGACATGACTTGTTTCTGGGCCTCTGCCCACTGGTTTTGTAGCAGATCCGGCCATCCGTTTAGAATTGGCAAAGTATGGAAATGAAATCTGTACCCCTGGGATATTATGTTTAACACCCACTTGTCCTGGGTAATTAACTGCCAATTTTGGGCATGAAGTGCTAGTTTTCCCCCCCAAGGGGGCTGCCAAAAGGTAAGTGCTTGGTGATGGTAGAGGAAAGTCATGGAGACTGCTTACTGTAGGGTTGTGTTTTGTTCCCTCCAGTTTTGGAGGAGGCGGCACCCCATTGCTCTGACCTGTAAGAACCCTGTGACTGGTATCTGGAGCCTTTTGAGTGCCTGGATTTGCCTTGAGTGTCTCTGTTGGACACAGGAAAGGACCGATGTTTAGTAGGCCAGTGTCTATTGAACTTGGGTGGCTGCACTTGCAAGAAATCTTTTACAGTTTGCATAAATTTAGATTTGTCTTCCATTTTCTTTAAAACCTCTTCTGCCTTATTATCAGAGTATCATGCTGCAAAGGGGCATCTAACAATTTAGCTTTAATATGATCAGGCAAATTTTGCTCCTTGAGCCAGGCATGCCTTCTAATCACTGATCCAGTAACGGCGGCCCTACAAGAGGCCTCCAAGGAATCAAAACCACATTGCAAAGTATGCTTTCCAACTTGTTCTGCCGAATGCAATAATTCCTGTAACTCTATTTTCCACACAATCAGAAATCAACATAATTTTCTGTTTCAGTAAGCCCATAACAGGCTGTTGAAATTTAAGCATATGAAATTGGCAGTTTAAAGCCCTGATTGCCAAGGTTGCAGACGTATAAACCTTCTTTCCCCATCTATCCAGCGCCCTGGAATCTCTGTCAGAGGGGGTAGGATTTTTGGCTGTAAAGGCCTTTACACCCTTGGGACCCTGAGAAATAGTCTCAGGAACAGCAGCAGGATTTTTGAATAGAAATTTGTGGGAGTCAGGAACCCTGTAATATCTGTCTGGCTTACTAGGAGCCTGAGGCAGGGAATCAGGAGCCATAGTTGATTCCGAAAACACATCAACAAGGTCTAACACAGGAGGTATTGCCAAAGGCCTATGCTGAAGAAGAAGGAGGAAATCCCCAAGCCTCTTTTTTTGATTCAGAGAAGTCCTGACTCTCCCAGTGAAAAAGTCTCTCCAACAGAGTAATCCTCAGGAGGAGATGCAGATGGGATGGATTCCTCTGCATCAGAATCCTCATAGGGTGGAATAGAAAATTCCTGATCAGAAGAGGAATCAAAAGAAATGGACACCTTATCTGAAGATTCATAATCAGTGCCTTGCCTAGGCCTCTTAGTAGGGGGGGGGGGGTTGGGAACCCCTGATCAAGGTAATTAAATCCTCAGCCATTTTGATAATTTATTTTTTAGGCATAGGAGCCTCAGCACGTGGCTCAAGCGTTGGTTTTGTAGACATAGAAGATGTTTTTGACCTTGTTTTTGAGGCTGGCGTCGGTTTAATATAAAAATGTTGAGGCCTGAAAACACCCTCAGAAGCCGGTGCCTGCTCAGCAGATCCGGACCCATCCAAGGGAGAGACATCCGCGGGTTCAATACTCGGAGAATCTCGTGGCATACCAGACTCCGAATGGGTCTCGGTAGAGGCCTGCGACTCAAAAGTAGCGGGTATCAGCAGCTACGAAAGTGCCTCACTGAGTACCGGCGAACTGGTGACTGGCTTAGGAGAAGCTTAGTCGGTTTTGGACCTCGACGGTCTGTCTGTCTTTTTCTTTGCGTTTTTTGTGAACTCCGGTAGTCTGATTGCCAACCGACATTTCAGGATAATTAAATCTTGAACCAAAATATTTAGAAGCAAAAATATACCAACACTTAACAGTGCGTTGGTTAAATCTAGGACAAAACCGACAGCAAGGCAAGTTGTGATCTGGGCCTAGGCAAGGAATACAGTACAAATGAAAATCATTATGAGGTATTTGCTTCCCACAAGTAATGCAATTATTAACTTTTACTGACATCAGTAAGGAGCAAGAAAAAGTTTCCCCGACGGGGTACTTAGCTTTAATTTGAAGACTTCGGTTCTGAAACTCAAAATCGAAAATTTCAGGAGTCGGCCGACCAGCACTTGCGAACTGCTTCTGCTTTGGGCACCACTCAGCAAGAAAGACTGAATAAAATGGCGTCAGCTGCATGTTTTATACCCCTGACAACCTGATGCCATGGAAGAGAAGACAGCAACCGACGCAGGACCCAAGACTTTGTTATTCAGGCCGACTGAGGGCAACCTGTCAGCAGATTACCCAAATGTAATGACTGCAACAGTGGAACACGAAGATCATGGCCTCAAGCTGAATGCCAAAAAATGCATAATCCCCCCTTAGGGGAGAGTGACATCCCCACATATCACATTGATAACGTCCTAAGCATGCAATCAGTCGTGAGGGATTTGAGCACCCAGGTTGATAGCAACTTGAATTTTTGACCACCATGTTGCTTCCATTGCACGGAAAGCTTTCTACATGGCCCACCTCATAAGTAAGGGTATCTCATCAAAGGACAAGGAGATCATAACACAACCCTGTATTCTTCCCTTAAGGCCAATTATAGAGTACAATGCCCCCTTCGGCATGTACTTCACAAAACACATGCAGCAGCTGGAAAGATCAGAGGTTCCTCACCAGAAGAATCCAGGGCCTCAAACATCTACCCTACACAGATGGGCTTAAAAGCCCTGTCCCTCAACTCAGGTTTCATACAGGCTCCTCACAGATGATCTCTGTCTGGCATACAAAGCAATCTCAGACCCCGCCTTGATGGGACTGCATATCTGCAAGTCGAGCTTCACTCCAATAACCTGCATGCGTGACCTCAACCTGGTCTGTGACATCAATAGGGCTTGTTGGAGGGATAATATCAGTGCCCCAGAGACTCCATCTGTGGAATAGACTCCCTCTCCATGTTAAGTAGAGTACTTCACTATCCTTTTTCCAGCGCAACCTGGATAACTGGGATGGGAACCTGTGTTCCCCTGCTGGACAGGGGCTTTGGGTGCAGACTTGTCTAAACATGGGCTAAACTCTTGGCTAGGCTTATAAGGGCTTCAGGTCTAACAGCCTAGTAAATTCCTATGATCCCTCTAACACTACCCAGTTTACACATAAAAAAAGAAGTTATGTACTTACCATAACGTTCCATGTGAGTTGTTTATCTCGCCTTTATTCTCACTGATGGGTTCGGAGCAGATCCTCGGCTCTGACATGGCCGATAGCAAAGCTCAAGGTTTGCCAGTAGCTCGAGACCAAGCCCCCTATCCCATAATGCACTGCTGGAATTACCTAAGATCTTGTTTGCTGCTTTTATTTATTTCTACAAGGAAGCACTTCCCGAAGGGGAAGAAGTATTGAATAACCAGGATGGTACTAGCCTCTAAGTCAACTGTCAGCCAGGAGGGTGAAGGAGGGAGGGACGTGAGAATAAAGGCGAGATAAATAACTCACATGGAACTTTATGGTAAGTACATAACTTCTTTATGTGAAGTTTTTAAATCTCGCCGTTTATTCTCACTGATGGGTAGCGTCCCTAACACCCTCAATCTTGGGTGGCTCATGGAAGTACGTTTTTCAGTACCGTGGAACCAAAGGAAGACCTGTCCCTGAAAGCCTTATCTACTTTGTAATGTGCGATAAAGGTATGAGGCTTAGACCAAGTGGCTGCAGCACAAATATTGTCAAGGGGCAATTTAGCTTGAAAGCCAGAAGACGTTGAAACGGCTTTGGTAGAATGAGCCTTAGGTTTGTGTGTCAATGGCATGCTAGCATTCGCATAAACAAAGGGTATACAATCTGATAACCATATAGATAAAGTTGTTTTAGCCACTGGATTACCTTTTCTGGCTTCCGAAAAGGATACAAAAAGTTGATCTGATTTTCTAATATCCTTAGTTCTGTCAAGATAAAATCTGAGCTGTCTGTGTACATCAAAGTTTGTGTATTCCAATTTGTTAGAGTGGTTGGGAAAAAAGACTGGCAACTCAATGATCTGATTGATATTGGATTCAGAACAGACTTTAGGCAAAAAGGAGGGGTTTGTTCTGAGAGATACTCTATCAGCATGGAAAATCATGTAAGGAGGCCTAACAGATAATGCTTGAAGTTCTGACACTCTGCGGGCAGAAGTAATGGCTACCAGAAATATAGTCTTCCAGGACAAATATTTAAAATCACAGGAAGATGCTGGTTCTAAAGGGGGGAGAATAATTTGAGACAGCATAAAATTCAAATTCCAGTGAGAATAAGGAATTTTAACAGGAGGTCTCATGTGAAAGGCACCTTTAAGAAAAGCCTTAGATAACTTATGGCCCATCGAATCCAAGGTGGAAATTTGATATGGCGGCTAACTGGACTCTAACTGTGGCAGCTGCTGCTCCTTTAAAAGTCTTTGTCAAAATTCTAAAATGGATGATAGAGCAGCTCTGAAAGGGTCGATTTTCTGTATATTGGCCCAAATTGGTTCCAGTACAGTAACTGCGGTACAGTTTCCTGGTGGATGGCTTATGAGAAGACAAAAGGATTTGACTTTGTATCATCTGAGAGCGAATGAAGCCTGCTAATTAAGGGAAGTGGATTAGCCAAGCAGTCAGTTTTAGGGACTGCAGTGAAGGATGGAGGTCCCCTGACAGGTGTGACAAAGTCTGGAACTGGGTCCAGGATCCATGGCTCCTCCAGTAGATGCTGAAGGAACGGGAACCAAATCTGTCGAGGCCAGTAGGGAGCTATGAGGATAACTGTCCTTCCCAGTGACTTTGTTTTCTGTAAAACCTTGGGTATCAATGGAATAGGTGGGAATGCATATAGGAGACCCGGAGGCCAATCGTGTACTAGTGCGTCTCTTGGGGAATGTCCCGGAGGTGGTATTAGGGCAAAGTAGCTTCTGCATTTGGTATTGATGTGACTGGCAAAGAGGTCGCAGCAAGGCTGGCCCCATTCGCGGAAAATCAAATCCGCAACTTGTTGGTTGAGAGACCACTCGTGAGGCAACAGTACTGCCCGAGTACCGCTCTCACCTCCAGAACATTGATATGCAGATGTGACTCTTGATCCGTCCATGTGCCTTGGGCAGTCTTTCCCTGAAAATGCCCCCCCCAACCTATCAGGGAAGCGTCCGTGGTCAGTGGCTACTGGGGTGGGGGAGAACAAAGGGCCTTTTGATTGTAACATGAAGAGACGTCAACCAACACTGAAGGTCTCTCTTGCAAGAATCTGTGATGAGAATCATGTAGTACATCGGTAGCTTTTGGTAGGACCACTGAGCGAAGAGGAGGCATCAAAGAATTCGCATATGCATCCTTGCGAGTAGTACAGCCAGGATTTCTGCTGCCATCAACCCTGGTACCTTCAAGACCTCTGCTGCTGTAGTTTTGTTCTTTGACATCAGTGAGATGACATGCTGGCAAAGAAGTGAGACTCTTTCGATTGGAAGACGTAGAGTGGTGGTTGAGGTATCTAACTCTGCTCCTATAAAAACAGTATGCTGCAATGGCAATAAGGCAGACTTTTCAAAGTTGACTGTAATGCCTAATTGATGGCAGAGTGTCAGAGTATATTGTGTTGCCCGAGTCAATTAATGCCTGGTGGTAGCAGTGAGGAGCCAATCGTCTAGGTATGGAAACACCTGGAATCCTAGATGCCTCAGGTGAGCCGAGACCGCATGGTGAACACCCTGGGGGCTGTAGTGAGCTGAAGACATGAAATAAGTCGGTTTATGTTGAATATCGGTAGTGCGAAGAAAGTACAGTTTTGTACCTACCATAAATGTAGATGTCCGATAGGAATGCATCTGCATTCCTTACAAATGGGTTGTCCTGTCGTCAGGCAGCCCTTCGGTCGGCCGGATTCCAAAGTCTGGGTCTGGCATCGGCTGGTGTCGCACTTCACCTGACGTCATCGCTGCAGTTTTTCGGGTATAAAGGCATCAGCCGACGCCATTTTCCTCAGTGATTCTTGCCCCAGATGCCAGGTGCCCTCTTGGATGGCTAAATTTGGATAAATGCCAATGTTTCCAAATAGTAGAGAGCAAACACATAAAATAAGCATGTATGTAGATATATACAAACAAATACACCATAATACATTCCCCCCAAGCTAGCTGAAGGATGGCAAATACCCTAGGAGTACCACAGAGGGGAAGGTGGGTGGGTAATCCTGACTGCAGATGCATTCCTATCGGACATCTACATTTATGGTAGGTACAAAACTGTACTATGTCCTTCAAGGATGCATCTGCAGTCCTTACAAATGGGTAGAATACCATAGCTAAACTAGGGAGGAGGAAAAAGTAGAGATTATGGTGTAGGATCCCTTGCAAAACAGCAGTGGCAAAACCTGCTCGGGATCTAGAGTATAAAGGTAAATTGTAATGCTTGGCAAATGTATGCACGGAGGCCCAAGTAGCAGCCTCTATAATGTCCTTGGTAGCCACTCCTCGTAAGAAAGCTGTGGTAGTGGCTGTAGCCCTTGTGGAGTGAGGCCTGATGTTCTCTGGAGTTTTCTTTCCATGGTAGGAGTAACAAAATCTAATGCAATTTCCTATCCATTTGGAGATTGTCTGTTTTGAAATTGGTTTTCCTTCCTTTCCTGTTGCATATGCTACCAGAAGCTGGTCAGTTTTTTCTATTGGACTTGGTCCTGTCCAGGTAGTAGCGTAATTGTCTATGTACATCCAAGGTATGCAAGAGTTTTCTCCCTGTTCTGTGGGTTGGGGAAGAATGTAGGAAGGTGGATAGCCTGATTTAAAGACACTCTGGATACCACCTTAGGCATAAATGTAGGATTTGTTCTCATGGACACTCTATCTTGATGGAAGATCAGGAAGGTTGCACTGCCATTAATACCTGTAGTTCAGAGACCCTTCTTGCTGAAGTTATTGCCAGCAGGAAAGCAGTCTTCCAGGATAAGTATTGTAATTCTGCTGTTGCTGCTGGTTGAAAGGGGAAGTGTCAATTTTTCTAGCACAAAGTTCAAGTCCCATGCTGGCAATGGTGGTTTCCTGGGAGGTTTTACATTTTTAATTCCTCTCAGAAACTGTCCGAGCAGAGGATGAGAGAAGACAGGAGGATCCAAGCTGTATTCTGCTGAAATAGCTGATGCATGTATCTTGATGGAAGAATAGGACAGGCCTGTATGGAAGAGCTCTGCCAAGTACTCCAGGATGTTGGCTATGTTTACCAGTGTCACATCTTTTCCCTTTGCAGTACTCCAAATGAGATATCTTTTCCATTTTGCTGCATAATTCTTTCTTGTTGAAGGTCTACGAGCCTCCAGGATTATGTCTTTAACCCTTTGGGATAAATTTGGGTTAATTGCTCTTATGTAATGTTCCATGCAGTTAGCTGCAGAGTTTTCAGGTTTGGATGCAGGATGTTGTAGTTGTTCTGTGTTAACAGTAATGGGATCAGGGTAGTGTCCATATTTGTTCCCGAGACATGCTCCTCAGCAATGGGTACCAATGTTGTCTTGGCCAGTCTGGAGCTATCAGAATGATCCTTGGACGTTCCTCTTTGATCTTCAAAGCACCTTGTGCATCAAAGGAAGTGGTGGGAATGCGTATGCTGTCAGGTTTTTCCAACTGAAAGATAGGAGTCCACCTTCCAAGCAAGTGGGAAGTACGTCCTTGTGCAGAATTTCTTTAGCTGGTGATTGAGTGGGGATGCAAATAAGTCTATTTGTGGTAATCCCCATTCTCTTGTGATGGCTTTGAAGATGTCGGATGCAGCATCCATTCGGCATCTGTGGTAGTTCTGCTTAATATATCTGCTAGAATGTTTTCTTTTCCGAACAAAATTGCTTGTAACTGAATGTTGTAGCTCAGAGCCACATCCCATAGGTCCAGTGCCAGCCGGCATAGAGGATATGAATGTGTGCCTCCCTGTTTGTTGATGTACCACATAACTGTGGTGTTGTCTGTCCTTATCATCAACTGACCTTCTTGGAGAAATGGTCTGAATGACTGGATTGCCAATTTTACTGCCAGCATTTCCTTTAGATTTATGTGCAGGCGAGCTGGTCTTGAGTCCATAAGCCTTGTATGCACTTGTCCAGCATGTGTGCCCCCCAACCCGAGGTCTGAGGCGTCTGTCGTGATGGTTTGGCTTGGTTGACTGTTGCAGAAGGGCAATCCTGTGTTTGATTGACAGGCCTGAGCCCACCATAGAACTCTTGCTTCAGGCATGGGATTATTGGAATTTTGGTTTCTAGGCTGTGCTTGTGTTGGGACCACAAATTCTTTAGGTACCACTGTAGCTTTCTCATATGCAGTCTGGCATGAGGGACCAGAATTATGCAGGATGCCATGAAGCCTAGGGCTTGTAGTACTTTTCTTGCAGTTAGATGGTTCTGCTTTGTTAATGCCAAGAAGTAGAGAGGTAGTTGCTCTTTCTTTTCTGCAGTTAGGAATGCCATTTGTTTTGATGTGTCCAGCTCTGCACCCAGAAAGGTTATTCTTTGGGATGGAATCAGCCTTGACTTTTTATATTGACGGTATATCCCAGGGCTTGCAGCAGGTAAATGACTCTTTGTAAGTCTTCTGTTAGCTTGCTTTTTGTTGTCCGCTTGTATCAGGCAGTCGCCCAGGTAGGGATAAATTTGGATCCCTGAAGTCTGCAATGAGCAATTACTGATGCCAGGCATTTCGTGAACACTCTGGGCACAGTAGATAAGCCAAAGGGCAATGCTGAGAATTGATAATGCTCTGATCCTGCAAGAAATCTGAGGTATCTTCTGCAAATTGGTCGTATGGGGACGTGCAGGTATGCCTCCTTGAGATCTAGAGTTACCAGCCAAGACTCCTTACCCAGCATGGGAAGAAGCTGCTGTAAGGTCAGCATTTTGAATTTTGGAACAATGAGGAATGTGTTTAAAGCGGATAGGTCTAGAATAGGCCTCCATTTGTTCTCTTTTCTTGGTACTAGGAAGAGTCTGGAGTAAAATCCCTTTCCTTGCTCCATAGATGGTACCTTTTCCACAGCTCTCATTCTTAATAGTTGAGATATTTGCTTTAGAGCTTCTGCCCTTTGAGTAGGTGGTAGGTTTGGCATTCCTCTCTTTCCTGGTAGAGTATGGAAATGGAACCTGTAACCTTGGTCTATAGTTTGCAAAATCCATTTTCCTTGTGATGCAATGCCAGTTCTTTGAAAATAAGGTTAGCTTTCCGCCTAAGGGTGCTTCTAGTTGTTCCCTGGTAGTGTGCCACAGCCAAGTCACTGTGATTGTGTTGTTGTAGTGGTGGTGGCTGCGTCCGTGCCTCGCTGGTTGTTACCTTGCCACTGGCATCCCTGTAGGCACCCTGGATTGGTTTCTGCCTCTAGAACGCCTATTCCTGCCTCTCTGTGTCTTAGAGGAGTCCGGAAAGGACCAATTCTTGGAGGGCCAGTTCCTGCTAAACCTTGGAGGTTGAACCTGTAAGAAATCTTTCACTGTTTGTACAGATTGCCTTCTCTTCCATCTTTTTAGTACCTGCTGTGCAGGGACCAAAATAAATTGACCTTGTCCATGGGTGCATCCAAAAGCTTTGATTTGACATGGTCTGGTAATGCCTGTTCTTTCAACCATGCATGTCTCCTGATAACTGTGCCAGTCATGGCTGATCTAAAGGAAGCCTCCAGTGCATCATAGCCACATTTTAAAGAATGGTTACTAACCTGCTGTATGTTATGTACCATTTCCTGAACATATTTTTTATCTAAAGATTCTTCAGAGGACAGCTTTTTAGTTAACTGGTCAAGCATAAACTCTTGATATTGAATCATATGAAATTGGCAGTTCAAAGCCCTAGCTGACAAAGTAGCAGAGGTGTAAACTTTTTTACCCCATCTCTAAGGACCTGGATTCCCTTTCAGAGGGGAGGGGGTTTTTAGTAGAAGTAGCTGCTACAGCTTTTGGACCCTGGGAGATGGTCTCTGGATCTGCAAAAGGAGCCTTGTATAAATGGTAATGAGTGTCCGGGACCCTGTAGAACCTATCGGGCTTAGCTGGAGCCGGAGGTAATGAATCAGGAGCAGTGCAAGCATCATTAAATGCATCATCTACAACAGAAAGAACTGGAGGTATAGCTAAAGGCCTATGTTGTGGCAAATGTAGAAAGGTTCTAAGCCTTTTTCTGGAGTCTGAGAAATCTTGGCCCTGCCACTGAAATTGTTCCCTCATAGCATGCAAGGTTTCCCCAAAGGAAAATTCCTCAGGTGGAGGCTGAAGGAATGGACTCTTCAGCATCAGAGTCTTCGTAAAGGGAATAAGGAGCCTCAGGAGGGTCTGTATGTTCTGAGTCATCAGAGGAATCATCTGTGGATACTGGCTCAGGGGCTCTGCTCTAGGCCTCTTTTCTGGAGGTGGGTGAGAGGTCCTGTCTGGATGAGGCTGGGATCCACAATTAAAGAAATGAGATCCTCAGCCAAAGAAAGCATATGGGAGCTGGTGCTGGGCCTGTGAGGGGGTTTGGCAGGCACCGTTTTGAAGCTTTGGCTGCTTTAGCCCTGGCAAAGGCCTTAATAGACATGGCTGCAGGAGGCCTAGCAGCTCCCATGCAAGGGTGAAATATCCAGGGAATAGTGTCTGATAATTCCTGAGAAACCGCAACAGAAGGTTGGATTTCAGAAGCCGATTCTACCAGGTTAGAGGAGGCCTCGGTAGAAGGCATGGTTTCGACTGAAGAAAGAATCGCTTGCTCGCGGCGAAACCGAGACACTCGCGGTTTATGTCGTGGTTTCGTTCGAAACCGCGGACCGCTAATGTCGGTCCTTTTCTTTGCGCTTTTGGTAATCTGCGAGTCGGAGGATCCGGCGGCATAATATAGGCAAAATCAGAGCGAAAATCTGTTCAGCAAACTCCGACCGACGTCTAAGCGTCCGTCGGTTAAAACACAGACTAGACAAGCTGCTACGTCGTGGTCTGGGCCTAAACAATGTATGCAGTAGGAGTGGAAATCTTTATGAGGTATTTGTTTCCCACAAGATAAACAGTTATTCACTTTCTCTGACATCGCTGAGGCAAGAAAGAGTCCCCAACGGGTACTTCTTTAGAAGTCTTGAGTAGTATTCGGTAGTAATCTCTGGATCTGACCGACCGGCACTTGCGAGCAGCTTCTGCTTCGGGCGCCACGCGGCAAGAAAGACTGAGGAAAATGGCGTCGGCTGATGCCTTTATACCCGAAAAACTGCAGCGATGACGTCGGGTGAAGTGCGACACCAGCCGATGCCAGACCCAGACTTTGGAATCCGGCCGACCGAAGGGCTGCCTGACGACAGGACAACCCATTTGTAAGGACTGCAGATGCATCCTTGAAGGACATCTTCCTCAGAAGCCGGTGCCTGCACAGCGGCTCAGGACCCATCCAAGGTAGACACATCCGCAGGTTCCGCAGTTAAGAGTCTCACAGCATACTGGACACTGAATGGGTCTTGGTAGCGGCCTGCGAATCCATAGAAGCGGGCATCAGGGGCTGCGAAAGCACCTGAGTACTGGCGAACTGGCAACTAGCTTAACAGAAGCGTCATCGGCAGTTTTGGACCTGTGGGGTCTGTCTCTGGCTTTATCCTTTCATTTTTTTTTAGGAAGATCGGTAGTCAGATGGCTTACTGAAGCCATTTCGCAATGCGGAGCTCGGAAGCGAAAGTATTTAGCTACGATAAGGACCCGACGACATATAGTTCGGGCATTGAACAAAGCACAAAACCGGCAGCGAGGGACGTTGTGGTCTGGGCCTAAACAGGTGATGCAGTAAGAATGGAAATCTCGGTCTGGTATTTGCTTTCCACAGGCAAGACAATTGTTAACTTTTTCTGACATCGGTTAGAGCAAGAAAAAAGGATCCCCAATGGGGTACTTAGCTTTAGAAGACTTCAACTTCAGTTTCGGAAACAAAAAAGTACAGTTTTGTACCTACCATAAATGTAGATGTTCGAAGATCCACATTGCTGCAGTCCTTACACTTGGGTAGTCCGCTGTCCTCGATCGGCCCGAATATCAAAGTATAAGGCTGACGTCGGTCAAGGCGCATTTGACTGACATCAGGACGTCAGGGTACAAATGCGCATGACCGACGTCATATCCTCAGTCTTTTCTTGCCCCAGATGTCAGAAGACCCCAAAAATAAAGGTCAAAACCAAAAGACAGCAAACAAACAACCAACCATCCTAGCACTAAAAATATGTACAATATATACAATATACAATATACACCTATTGACAACCCAACCCACACAACCGCCTAACTACAGAGGGGAAGGAGGGAGAATTGACTGCAGCAATGTGGATCTTCGAACATCTACATTTATGGTAGGTACAAAACTGTACTATGTTCTTCATCTCACATTGCTGCAGTCCTTACACTTGGGTAGAATCCCAAAGCAGAGGTAAGGGAGGATGGCCAAATTATAAGGAAGCAGGAGCTGCCAAAATGCCCTGCAAAACAGCAGTGGCAAAACCAGCCCTGGATTTAGAGTAAAGTGGCAGGTGATAATGCCTGGAAAAAGTATGCACTGAACTTCAAGTAGCTGCCTCCAAAATGTCCTTAGTTGCCACCCCCCTCAAAAGCTGTCAAGTGGCAGTAGCCCTAGTGGAATGAGGCCTAATCCCAGCTGGAACTTCCTTGCCATGATGGGAATAACAGAAAGCAATGCAAAACCCAATCCACTTAGAAATAGTTTGTTTTGACACAGGCTTGCCCTGAGAACTCAAAGCAAAAGAAACAAATAACTGCTGAGACTGCCTGAACCCTTTAGTTCTGTCCAAATAATATCGCAACTGCCTGTGTACATCTAAAGTGTGCAAAATCTTTTCCCCTTTATTTTGGGAATTTGCATAAAAGGTAGGCAAATGAATAGTTTGGTTTAAAGCCACACTAGAAACCACTTTAGGCATAAAGGAAGGATTAGTACGTAAAGATACCCTATCCTTATGGAAAATTAAGAAAGGCTCAACCGCCATAAGGGCCTGCAGCTCAGAAACCCTTCTTGCAGAGGTAATGGCCAACTAAAAGCAGTCTTCCATGATAAAACTTTTAATTCAGCAGTAGCTGCAGGCTCAAAAGGTTGTAGAGTGAGTTTCTCCAACACAAAATTGAGATCCCAAGCAGGAGTAGGAGCTCTTCGTGGGGGTCTTATATTCTTTGCCCCTCTAAGAAATTGCTTGAACAAAGGATGAGAAAACAATGGTGGGTCACAATCATAGTGAGTCAAATTGCTGCAGCATGAACCTTAATAGAAGAGAAGGACAAACCTTTGTCCAGTAACTCAGTAAGATATTGAAGAGCCACACTTAAATTAGGCTCAGAAACATCAAAATCCTTTGCTGCACTCCAAAATAAAAATCTCTTCCATTTATCATGACACTTTCCTTGTACTAGGCCTTCTAGCTTCCAAAATAACATTCAAAACTTGCTGTGGAAGTGGAGGCCCACTATGGTTCAAAACAGAATATGCCAGGCTGTTAGGTGCAGAGAGTGAAGCTTGACATTGAGCAAATGACTGTCCTCCTGAGACAACAGGTGTGGAATCGAAGGCAAAGGCCATGGAGGTTCCCGTACCAGGCTTCTCAGTAATGGGTACCAATGCTGTCGAGGCCAATCTGGAGCTATCAAAATCATCCTTGGCTTGTCTTGTCTGGCCTTTAGTAGTACCTTTGGGAGGAGAGGCAGAGGCGGAAAGGCATACACATGAAGATTGCTCCAATTGAAAGAAAGAGCATCCACTTTCCAAGCTGTGGGATGAAACCTTTTGTGCAAAACTTTGGCAGCTGGTGGTTTAGTGGAGAAGCGAACAGATCTATGTCTGGAGTTCCCCATGACACTGTCAATTTCTGAAATACATGAGGATCCAATTTCCACTCGTGGGGATCCATAATTTGTCTGCTCAACACATCTGCTAAGGAGTTCTGTGCTCCCGGCAGAAACCTTGCCTGAAGATTTAGCTGTAAACTGAGAGCAGTCTCCCACAAAATCATTGCTTGCCTGCATAGAGGATAAGAATGTGTTCCGCCTTGCTTGTTGATGTACCACATGACAGTTGTATAACACCTGCCCTGGAAGAAGTAAATCCTTGAAAGCTATTAATGCAAACTGGACTGCTAACATCTCTTTCAAGTTGATATGTAGATGTTGTAGTCTGGCAGGCCACTTGTCTTGTATCCACTTTCCATTCAGATGAGCTCCCCAAGCTTTGTCTGAGGCATCTGTCGTTAGAATCTGACTCGCCTCTGGCCGGGTCACAGAGAGTCCCTTGTTTAGGTGACATTCCTGAGCCCACCACAAAAATTCCTTTTGAATGCAAGGTATTATTTGAATGACAGTGTCCAAATCCTGGCAGTGCTGTGTCCATACATTTTTGAGATACCATTGTAGCTTCCTCATATGCAGTTTGGCATTGGGAAGCACCAGAATACAAGATGCCATGAACCCCAAGGCTTGAAGGACTATCCTTGCAGTCAGCCTGGACTGATGAGACAACTGATGAAAGTAAAGGGAAAGATTCTTTTGTTTGTCCGGGGTCAAAAAGGCCATCTGGGATGCTGTATTCAGTCTCACACCCAGAAAGCACATATCCTGAGAGGGTACTAGACTGGACTTTATTTCGTTCACAGAATACCCCAGGCATCTTAGCACTGCTATCACATAATCCAAATGATGAAGAAGCTCGTCCCTTCCTTGAGCCAGAATCAGGCAATCGTCCAAATAAGGATAAATCTGTATTCCTTTTAACCTGAGGAAAGCTATCACTGGAGCCAGAACTTTCGTGAACACTCTGGGCGCAGTAGATAAGCCAAAGGGCAATGCAGAGAACTGATAATGAGAAGTCCCAGCTCGAAAACGCAGATACTTCCTGCAACTCAGTCTGATAGGAACATGAAGATAAGCCTCCTTGAGATCTAAAGTTACCATCCAATGATCTTTGCCCAGCAGAGGTAAAAGCTGCTGTAACGTCAACATTTTGAACTTGGGAATGTCCAGATAAGTGTTGAGGATAGATAAGTCCAAAATTGGTCTCCACGTGTTCCCTTTCTTTGGTACTAGGAACAGGCGAGAATAAAATCCTAGGCCCACTTCTGGCATAGGGACCGCTGAATGGCCCCTATTTGGAGTAACAGAGAAATTTGCTTGTGAGCCTCTATTCTTTGTGGAGGAGGAACGTCTGGCATGCCTTTGAAAGGAGGCAAGGTATGGAAATAAAACCTGTAACCGTGGTGTATGATATCCAATACCCATCTGTCCTGGGTAATTAAACTCCAATTTTCTTTGAAAAGTGCCAACCTTCCTCCCAAAGGTGCTGCCAGACGAGAAGGCTCTGGCAGCTGAAAAGGTAGGTCATTGGGTCTGTTACGAAAGGACTGACCCCTGCCCTCACCGAAGACTGTGCAGGAGAACTCCCTGTTCTAGGCCTGAAAGAGCCCTGAGCTCTGCCCTACCACGTCTAGATCTACCCCTAGACTGGGAATCATAAGAAGGATACGTCCACCCTTAGTAGGCCAATTTCTACTAAACTTTGGAGGCTGAACCTGCAAAAATCTTTAACAGTCTGCATAGACTTAGCCTTGTCTTCCATTTTCTTTAAAACTGTCTCAACAGGAGAACCAAACAACACATCAGATTGTAAAGGAGCATCTAAAATCCTTGTTTTAACATGGTCAGATAAATTCTGATCCCTCAGCCAGGCGTGCCTGCGAAGAACTGACCCAGTGGCAGCCACCCTAGACGAGGCCTGTACAGCATCAAAACCACATTGCAAAGAATGCTTACCCACCTGTTCAGAAACATGTACTAAATCTTGCAACTCTTTACAATCAATACCTTCCGCCAGAGCATCAACCTTAGACTTCAATTGTGAAAGGAGATAGTTTTGGTATTTCAACATGTGAAACTGGCAATTCAAAGCCCTCATAGCTAGAGTGGAAGAAGTATAAACTTTCTTTCCCCATCTGTCCAAAGCCCTGGCCTCTTTGTCTGAAAGAACCGGATTCTTGACAACAGAAGCCTTAACACCTTTAGGCCCCTGACTAACAGTTTCTGGGTCTGCCCTAGGACTCTTAAAAAGATACTTATGAGCTTCAGGCACCCTGTAATATCTCTCCGGGTTAACAGGAGCAGGAGCCAGAGAATCAGGATTAACAGCAGCCCCTGCCAAAACATCTTCCACCACATCCAAAACAGGAGGTATAGCCAAAGGCCTATGCTGGGGTAAAACAAAATTCCCTAAGCCTTTTCCTGGAATCAGAGAAGTCCTGACCTTCCCACTTAAAATGCTCCCTCATAGAATGAAGAGTTTTTGAAAAGAAAAATCCTCAGGAGGAGAAGCAGAAGGAGTAGAATCATCCACATCAGAATCAGAATAAGGAGAATACTCCTGCAAGTCTTCAGTCAAGACTCTGAAACCTCCGAAGCCTGCTCAAAACTCCCTGGCTCAGGCTCCACCCTAGGTCTCTTATCAGGAGGGGCAAAGAACCCTAATCAAAGTAATCAAATCTTCTGCCATTTTAAGCATATGCTTCTTGGGCACAGTTCCTGAAGAACTAGGGGTGACACCAACTGAAGCTAAACCTGGCCTGCCTCTGGGAGAAGCCTTGGAAACAGAAGGAGAGGGCCTAACCACCCTAGGAAGGGAGGGAGTATAGTAACCTGAGAAGCCCCTTCAGCCTGACCTGCCTCCTGAGAGGCCACATCCTGCAATAACAAAGTCTCTCCCTGGGAACCCAAAGAAACCTCCGGTGGAACCACCGGCTCCACCGACGCCTCTAAAGAACCGGCGTCCGGTACAGACGGTTCTTCTAGCCTAGGCTTAACTGCTTTGTCCTTGCGCTTCTTGAAGCGGGCGTCGGAGCATCCAACGGCATTTTATAATTGCACCGCTTCCCAAAGACTAACCTGGCACAATCCAACCTTCTCTTTATAGTGCGTTTATTGAATCTAGCACAAGAGCGACACCCAACAACATCGTGCTCAGGCCCTAAACAAGGAATACACAAAGTATGATAGTCTATGCGGTATCTGTTTCCCACAAGAAATGCAATTATTCACTTTTTCTGACATCTGGTAAACCACTGAGGCAAGAAAAAACTAAAATATTCCCCAACGGGGTACTTAGCCAACTTTGACTCGGTCTGAAACTTCGAAATCGAAAAATCTCAGAACGCCAACCGGCACTTGCAATGCTGCTTCTGCATCGGACCATGCGGCAAAAAAGACTGAGGATATGACGTCGGTCATGCGCATTTGTACCCTGACGTCCTGATGTCAGTCAAATGCACCTTGACCGACGTCAGCCTTATACTTTGATATTCGGGCCGACCGAGGACAGCGGACTACCCAAGTGTAAGGACTGCAGCAATGTGAGATGAAGAACATCTCAGGTAGTGGCCGACCGGCACTCGTGCGAACCGCTTCTGCTTCCAGCTCCTCAGCAAGAAAGACTGATGTAATGGTGTTGGCTGCCTGTTTTTATACCACTGACGACCTGACGTCATTCCTGGAGAGACAGCAACCAATGCAGAAATACTAAGCCTCTAGTATTCGGGCCGACTTACGGGCTTACCCCTGGCAGGATAACCCAAGTGTGATGACTGCAACAGTGAAACAAGAAGGACATCTTGTCTGTTGGTACAAAGGCTAACATAATGTCTGATCTGAACCTGCACCCTAGACATTGTGGTCTTGTAACAGGGATAGGGAAGATCTTTTGAAATTTATGGTGAACCCCTGACTTTCTAGAAAAAAGATGGCAAACTGCAGATTGAGTCAGCTGTTTTCTTACAAAGGAGCCAGAAAGAGAAGATCGTCCAGGTATGGGTACACCTGAATACCCTTCACCCTTAGGAAAGCAATCACAGGGGACAAGCACTTTATGAATCCCTTTGGGGAAGTTGCAAGTCCAAAAGGCAAGCAGAGAACTGAAAGTGCAAAGTCGTCACAGAGAAACGTAAACATTTCTTGCAAAGAGGATGATGGGGATCTGAAGGTAAACATCTTTGACATGTAGAGAAGCCATGTATAAGATTGAGGGGGAATCAATGGAAACAGTCTGTAAAAGACAACACTTTTAGGAATGTGTTTGAAAGATCCAGAATTAGTCTCAGTCTCAAAGAACCATCTTTTCTGGGGACAAACATTTTTGAATAAAAACTTCTGCTTCTCTGGTCCACTGGCACCTGCTGAATTGTGCCTTGAGAAAATAAACGCTTTTAGAACCTGCGGAAACCAATTCATTTGGTTTGTAGGGGGTGAGGAACTCCCATGAAAGGGGGAGATTCTTCCAAGCCATGAAATATCCCTGTTGGGCAATGGAAAGAACTCCAACATCCTGAGTGATCCTTGCCCATGCTGGAAAGGAGAGAGAAAGAGAGAGAGAGAGAGAGAGAGAGAAAGAGAGAGAGAGAGAGAGAGAGAGAGAGATAGCAGCTAGTGCAGGTCTCTGAGCAGTCTTTTTAAGTCTAGAAGCAGAAGCAGATGAGGAAGACAGGATGTCTGAAGAAAAATTCCTGAGAAATTTTGTAACAGGAGAAACACAAGTGTTTCAGATCTTGAAGTTCCTTTCCCTTCTCTTGTAAGGTCTTAAACAAGTCTGCAGCTGCAGAACCCAAAAAGAGCAGTTTTATCTAGAGGTGCATCCAACAATTTTGCTTTTATGTCATCTGGCAATGGATAAAGCCTCAGCCAAGAATGCCTTCTAAGTACAGAACCAGATGCAGCTGCTCTGGAGGATGCCTCAACAACATCATAAATGCATTTGAGTGTCTAGCCACTTGAGAAGAAGCTGAGAGAGACATAACTTGATTTTTAATGTCAGAATCTGGAAGCTGAGAAACAGCTTGAGAGGCCTGAGAAAGTAGAGCAAATAAATACCTGTGCATGTAAGTTTGGAAATTCATAGCTCTGACTGCCAAAATGGAGGAAGTATAAAAACTTTCTTGCCAAGTCTTTCAAGAATTTTACTCTCTTAATCAGAGGGTAGTAGTTTTGAAGACGACAAACTAGAAGAGCTGTCTGTAACAATGGAAACAGCTGCGGGATCAGCCAAAGGACACTTGTACAAGAACTCACAGTCATCAGGCACCTTGTAGAACCTATATGGCCTTTTCTGAGCAGGAGCATGTGAGTCAGGGACCTTAGAAGGGGATGAGAAGGTGTCCAAGAAAGAGAAGGGGAAGGTACTCCACTTGTAGAAGGTCACACCTTTTTACTCTTCAGAAATCTGTGAGCAGTCCTATTTAAAGAATTCTGTCATTTTGTTAATGGTCTCCCCAAAAGAAATCTCTTCTACTGGGGAATCCCACACTGGACTCCTCCTCTGGAGAGGCATACTCTAAAGGGAAAGTAATTGGCATATTCTAAAGGGGAAGTAATTTTCTTTAGAGTATGCTAAGGAATTCTCATCAGAGGAATCCTCCTCCTCAGAATACCCATTCCCTAACCCTTTTAACAGCAGAAGATGTGCAAGGAGGAACACAAACAACAGAGGAAGGATTCAAGGCTATCAAAGCTTTAAATTAGCCACCAAGAAAAAGTATCCCAGTCAGAATGTGAAGAGGAAGGGGCTTGAGTGTGTCTGAATTCTGTCTTTTCTTAACATACATTTCAGCATGATGACAGGTGGAAGAACCCAAAGTAGGCCTGACTTCTGTGATGGACTCTAGAATCTGTTCCCTAACTGGAGTTAAGAGGTACGTCCCTAGCGCTCTCAAGCACAATGAGCCATGGTTCCCTTTGTCTATCGGAAATGAACATCTGCAATGCTTCTGAGGACATGCCTAGTCAAATTCCTTAATGGTTTCCGATGAGGTACCAGCCGAGGAACCGGACCCCACCTCTGAAGAGAACACTGGTCTTCACTAACCTCAAGGGATACGTCAGTGGAAAGAGGCACAGCCAAACAGCATTCAGGCCTAAGCTTGCTAACCTTCCTCTTCAAAACTGTCTCAGCCAAAGGACACAGACAACCCTCCATAATGTCCTTAGCCATACTTTTGATTTGTTGATTCTCCAAGTAAAGATTCAAAGTTGATTCTCCAAGTAAAGATTCAAAGCCAAAGTTGGCAACACAAAGTTTTTGGGACAAAGACCTGACAGATGGAACAAGAGCAATGGTCGTGATTGGGGCCTAAGCAGAAAAAGACAAAGATCATGGTTGTCTTTATGTGGAATCTGCCTTCCACACCTACATTTGCCCTTCTTGGATGACATGAACCAAATACAAAAGGCAGTAGTAAAGAAATAAATCCCCAACAGGGCACTTACCTGAAAGCTAACAGCAACTTACTGAATCCGGCAGCAGACTGACGTACGAGTCAAGCGTTCCAAATGACAGCAGAAAAGTTCTGAGGATTGTATGTGCGGAAATTCTTTTACAGCCGATTTTGTCAGCACATACATGCAACGTCCCATGCACTTTGCATGCTGGCCGAATGTCAGGTAGCTTGGGCAGAGAGCTTCCCACATACAAAGAATACTGCAACACTGAAGAGAAGGACATCAATGATGAGCCACTGCAGTCACCCACCAGTACTTTAGGGAACAACTCTCCGTTTTGTGGACTGAGGAAGGCAATATATAGAAGACAGATTGCTGCGCCATAAGTAAGCAGAGGAGAAAGAAGAGAGAATGGGTAGTGCAATCTTCAAGCACTGGTGATTATGTCAGCGGAATAAAAAAAAAGTACAGGGGTGTAAAATCTTAGCATAACAGCAGATGGCCTTCCTTCACTGTTGCTGTATTCATTACAACAGGGAGAGTGCAAAAGTTCATGAAGAAGAGAAGGAGGAGAAAGACCAAGCACAACCATCTAGGATCCCATGAAGAATGGCCCTGGCAAAACCAACTCTAGACCTGGATATCACATCCAACTTGTGAGTGCTTGGTAAAAGTATGCAGACATCCAGGCAGATACTTCAAGAATAGAGTTAATATCTAAACCATTGAAAAAGCACCAGAAGAAGCCACAGCCCTCGAAGAATGAGCCTTAACTGAAGGAAGGGTCTTGCATGAAAAGAGCAACAAAGAGAAATGGCTTTAGCTATCCAAGAAGAAACTGTTTGCTTGGAAACAACCAATCCCCAAAGATCTAGGACAAAAGGAAACAAAATGCTGTTCAGAATTGCTAAAAGATTTGGTCCTATCCAAATAAAATCTGAGTTGTCTATGCACATCAAAACTGTGCAAAACCTTATCGGGTCTGTATCACGCAATCGAAACGGGATATGCCTGAGTACCATTACATCGGCACATATTACACAAAATGTAAGAAAGGTGAAACACATTTCCTATTCATTTGTGATAATTAGGAAATGTAATTCTGTTTGTGTTGACCAACCATGGTTAAGTCAATGAGATGAATTTCGTTGTTTAGGTGTTTTGGCTTTCTTACACTTCGCATAATATGTGTCGATGTTATGACACTAGAGTATATAATGTTTCAGTTGTGCAATATAGATCCACCTTCTCACTAGCAGACTGCAGAGAAGAGAAAAAAAGTGTGCAAATGAACAGACTGATTAAGAGACAACTCATTCTCCACTTTGGACATAAAAGAAGGATTAGTATGAAAGGACACCCTGTCCTTATGGAAAATAAAAAAAAAGGGGAACAGCTATAAGGGCATGAAGCTCAGACACCTGTCTGGCAGAAGTAAAGCCCAACGAAAGAATAGTCTTCCAAGAACAATGCTGCAGGGAAGCTGAAGGCACAAACTCAAAAGGCGCCTGAGCCAAATTTCTCCAAAACAAAATTAAAGGTCCGAGAAATGAGGGACAGGCTTCCTGGGGGGGTCCTTATAGCCTCAAATCTAGAGACTAAAGGGGATGACGGAGGCAGACTAGCAGAAACATCTGACAAGTGAGTCTTAATAGAAGAATATGCCAACCCAGCATTCAGCAATTCACACAAACAATACAGAACCAAAGCAGCATCCACAGAAAGTGAATCCAGGTTAAGAAAAATAAGTAGGATTTCTTAGTAGTGGGTTTTCTGGCCTCCTGCAGGACCTAAGCACGTCCTCAGAAAATAAAAAACAAGTGTTTATATGGAATCAAAACCACAGTGTCAATTGAATAGTGGACAGGTGGGGACAGACGAGAGATCCCTTGTCTTGTGCGAGTAGGTTCACCCTGTGAGGTAACTTGTGATAAATGTACTTGGCTAATGTAGAAGAGAAGGGAACAAATACTGCCTGAGCCAAAAGGGAGTCACACCAGCAAGATTTTTGGAGCATCCAGTTTTATCTTGAACAGGATTTTTGGAATGAGAGGAAGGGGAGGGAACCCATAAAGAAACATTCCCTTCCAGGCAAGAGAGAGAGGGTGCCCACCTTTTAGACCAGAGGACATGTGGCTCTGGCATAAAAAACGAGGAAGTTGTCTGTTCAGAGGGAAGGCAAATAAGTAGACCTATGTCCAGAAACACATGCCTGTGAAGAATCCACTCGGGAATATGATAGGAGCCTGCTCAGAGTCTGCCACAATGTTCTGACCTGAGGGAATATAAACTGCCTAAACAGTTACTTAACACCAGACATGAAGCTCCCACACTTGAAGCGCTAGCTTGTCCCCATTTTCTTGTTGACATATCATACAACTGATATTGCCTTAAGCACCTTGACAAACCTTGGAATGAAGAGAGAATTAAATGCTTGAAGAGCCAACAGAAGAGTTTTTCTCTTTGAAATTGAAGTGTTCTCTCCGAGACGAAGAGAGCTCCTACACTGAGAAAGCCAAATGAAGCCCCCCATCCCATGTATGAACAGTCTGTGAACAGCTCCTGAGATGGCAGTGGGGTTTGAAAAGGAAGCCCTGAATTGAATGACAACTGCCGAATCCGCAACTGAATTTCTAATCTGAGGCACAGAATAGGGACTATGAAATCTTCAAATGCTAAAATGAAACGGACTTTAGAAACCACTGAAGATTTCTCATGTGGAGTTTCGCTAGAGGAAGCATGGAGCTCTTAGAAATTCCCTAACTGTAATTGAGGCCAAAGGAAGAAGAGACCGAAAGAAGGCAATGAGAGTTAAAGCCTTGGGAGGAGGCAAGGAAATCAGCATTGGAACAGTCTGGGTCCTGCAAATCAGAAACACTTGATCCAGTAAAGGAGTCAGGAAGGAATTTTGGAAATGCGTAGTGAACCCCATGCTTTGTAGGAGAGAGATAAAATGAAGGTGCTGCAGGAAACTCTCTGGAGAGGATGCCTGAAAAAGTAGGTTGTCTAAGTAGGGAAAGACCTGTAACCACCTTAGCCTGCAAAAAGCAAATCACAGCAGCAAGGCATTTGGTGAATACCCTCTGACAGTAGAGAGGCAAAAAAGGCAAAGCAGAGAACTGAAAACGCCAGGAAGCAACAGAGAAATGTAAAAATTTCCTGATAAAGGGATGAACAGGGGCATGAAGATAAGCATCCTTGACATCCAGAAAAACTAGACAGGGGTCCAGGGAAGTAAATATTGCAGGAAGAAATATCCAGGGAATTGTTATGGCTAGGCGTGTATAGGCCCTAGAGCTGATAGCCTGGTACCAACCTATGAACTAGAAAAGCCAGAGGAAGCAGCAGAGGAAATGAGGTTTGAAGGGACAACATCCAAAAGGAATGGACCTTCAGAAAGGTGTTTAAATGACAGATCCAGAATTGGTCTCAAAAGTGCCCTCTTTCCTGGGGACCAAGAACATTCTGGAATAAACCTCTTCCCCCTTTCAGAAACTGGAACTTCCTGAATAGACCCTAAAGCACCCCTGGATAAAAGGCTAATTGTTCCAGATGGGGTAGAGGAATGCCCATGAAAGGGGGAAAACACTTCCAAACTACGTAATATCCTTGGTGAATGATGGAAAGAACCCAGGAATCTTGAGC
The DNA here is from genome assembly GCF_019279795.1 of Protopterus annectens. Taxonomy (NCBI): domain Eukaryota; kingdom Metazoa; phylum Chordata; order Ceratodontiformes; family Protopteridae; genus Protopterus; species Protopterus annectens. The sequence goes on from NC_056731.1 coordinate 889,416,668, forward strand.
AACCTTTACCCAAATAGGAATAGGCAAGGCAAAGAGAAAGAGAAAGAGGACTGTGGATGAGAAGTATAGGATTGTTAGACAGCACCTGTTTTTTCAGGAAAAGGACCTTTCTACATAGTAGTAGTCTGGGTAGCTTTAAAAAGGGTGGATAATGGGTCCTTCCTGCTACCTTTGGGATGAGGGCGAGACTGCCTACAAACAAAAGCTGGCTTATTATGGCAATTCCTTTGGAATTTAGGCATAGGAGAAACAAAAATGTTTCAGCTTTTGTAAGGCCTTACTCTTTTCCTGTAGGGAATTAAACAAATCATAAACACTAAACAAATGCTTGCTGTCCAGAGGAGTGCCCATTAACTTGCCATAACACCATCAGGCAGAGGTTGAAGCCCAAGCAAGGAATATCTCCTCATCACAGAACCAAAAGCAGCAACCCCAGAAGAAGCGTCTACTGCATCATAGCTGCACTTAGGAGAATGGCGAACCACCTGAGAGGAAGTCCCTAACAAGGAGAGGGCAGAAGTCTTCCCCTCAGAATCAGGAAGGCCAGAAATAACCTGACAGGCCTGAGAAAGCGAGCCAAAATATACCTAGTCATATGGGTCTGATAATAGATGATCTGGAAACCAAAGGTAGCCAAGGTATATACCTTCTTATCCAGCCTTTTCATAACCCTGCTGTCCTTATCAGAAGGAAGCAACTTTGTAGAAGGCAGTAACCTACCATCAGGTACCTTATAAATCCTACCAGTTTTTTTGGGGGGGGCAAGGGGTGGGAATCAGTAGCCTGAGACACAGTAGAGAAGGCATCCAACAAAGCAGCCAAAACAGAAGGAAAAGCAGAAGGTCTAGGAGACTCCATTTGCAGAAGCGTACAATACCTTTTCTGAACCTCAGAAACCTGGGCACAATTCCACTTAAATAATTCCATCATTCTGGAAAATTTGTCCCTAAAGGAAATCTCCTCAAAAGGAGAGTCGGGGTAAGTGGACTCCACCTCTTCAGAACCACAGTCTAATGGAGAAGGAATATGGGAAGATTAAGCAAGGGATGCCTCATCCAAATCCCCTTCCTCCTCAAAAGAATCCTGTTCCAGCTCCCCCTTGGTCTTCTACTCCTGTTAAGAGATCCAGGGAACAGAAACTCCTTGTGGGGGCTTCAAGGCCATAAGGGCAATGAACAGGCCCCAGAGTGAAATTCTGCCAGTCACTCGAGGGCAGGAGCAGGAGTAACATGCTTTGTTTGTTTCTTCTTTAAAAGGACATCAGCCTTATGAAGCACAAAAGGCTCAGTCCCATACGGCACTCTACAATATAGTAGTTGGAACCTCCTCCTCCCTAACGAAAATCTGATCATCCCTAGGACCTTCAGTAATAATCAGCAGCAGTTCCCCCTGAACATCCATACTGGATGTTTGCAAAGTCTCCAGGAAGGTGCGAGATACCGGATCCATGCCGGCCTCAGAAGCGGTTGTGGCAGAAGAATCAAACAGCTGGGCAATCCTCTGAGCTTTCACTAGCCTCAAGAGAAACATCCAGCAGCGGCAGCACAGCCAAAAAATCAGACCTAGATTTATTTTATTTTATTTATTTTATTTTATTTTACATTTGTTGACCGGGCTAGTCTAGCTGGATATATGTCCATTTTCAGTAGAGGCCCGGGGAGATAAGCTCCAACATTTAAAGGAAATGAAATGAAAAATAAACATGCAAATAAAATGAAATTACATAAAGAAATACATATGCAAAATATGTTTAAAAACATTAAAAATGGAGACATAGTTATGAATTTCAAAAAGGCAGTACTTAGAAAAATGAACAAGTATTGTTATATGTGACAGATAGTATGTCATTATAATGTATAGTGAAAGAGGATGCAGGAATGTAAGAAGAAGAGACTTTTTAAGAAGGAGAGAATAGATCAGTGGATGCAAGAATGAGTTGGATCTGGGGTTCTAAGGATGTGGAATTTTCATCAGGGATCTAGAAATTAGGTTAGTCAGGATTAGTACAGGTGCACAGCCATTGTGTTTTAAGGTAGATCTTGAGTTTCTTTTTAAAGAGAGATTTTGAGGGAATACTGGAAAGTTCAGAGGGGAGTCTGTTCCAATCTTTACCAACAGTGTTAGAGAACAGGGAATCTCCAGCCTTATTGTTTGCTTTGACAATATTTATGCAAAGTTTGTGTGCGGATCTTAGGGACTTTAGGTTATGATAGGGGTAAAATAAGGGAAGATAGTACAGGTGCTTTGTCAGGTTGATAAAGAATTTGATGGGTTATGCCTATTTGATTAAATGTTTAGTTGATGCTGAAGTTCGAGCCAGTCTAGTTGTTTTAGATTAGTACAGTGGTGGGTTCTGAATGGGTTGCCTGTGGCAAATCTGGCAATGTTGTGGTAGGAGTTTTCTAATTTCAGAATGTTTTTTTTTGATAAGTTAGTAAGTATGGGAGAGGCATAGAGAAGTGGTGAGATAAGGTGAGAGAGTGGGCTACAGTTTTTCTAGATTCAGGAGTGAGGAAAGGTTTGATTCTGTAAAGAGAACCTATCTTTTTGTTAATCGTTTTCACTGTGTTGTTTATGTGGGTGTCAAAGTTAAGGTTATTGTCAATGGTAATGCTTAGTAGTTTGGTTGTAGGATCTTGTGATATAACTGTGCCATTTTTGGATATTATAGTAATAGTAAAGTCTATGTGAGGAGATTTACTGGAAGGTGTGAAGAGAAGGAGTTTAGTTTTTTTTGGGTTAAGTAGTAGACATCTGGGAGAACCAATCTTCTACAGAATTAAATATCTGTTGTGTGAGGGAGTGAAGGTTTGATACCGATGTGGCTGAGCAAATTAGCGTAGAATCATCTGCGTATTGTATGCATGTGGCTTGGGGAACTACTTGGTGGAGGTCATTGATAAATAAAGAAAAGAGGGGACCAAGTATGGACCCTTGGGGGACACCAATGTTTACAGGTAGTTGGGAAGATAGAGTGGAGTTCCAGAGTACTGCTTGGTGTCTATTATTTAAGTAGGACTTAAACCAATTAATAGGTTGGGTTTCCAGAGACAAGGATTGAAGAATTTGAATTAGTAGCTGGTGGTTGACCATGTCGAAAGCCTTGGATAGGTCTAAAAAAAAGTGCAGAGGAAAGGGTGTTATGGTTACGATTTTTGTTAATTGTGTCTGTAAAGGAGAGGAGGGCAGTGGTGGTGCTGTGGGAGGGTCTGAAACCATGTTGGGTATTAGAGAGTACGTTATTTTTGAGAAGGTGGTCCAGCAGTTGCTTGTGTATACATCTTTCCATAATTTTAGATAAGGGGGAGAGTAAGGCTATGGGGCAGTAGTTGGAGATATCAGTGGAATTTCCACCCTTGTGAAGAGGTAGAATATGAGAGACTTTCCAAAGTTTAGGGACATATCCTTCCATGATGGTTCTGTTGATAGGAATGGATATTGAGTAGGCTATGGATTTGGCTGCTAACTGCAAGAATTCAGCGGGTAACAGGTCGGCAGAAGGAATACATGGTTTGAGTTTTTTGATAAGGGAGAGAATGTAGGTTGTTGGGACTGTTTGAAAATGAAATGGGGGAGGTGGGTTTAAATTGTTGTTAGATATGTTTGTGTTTTTCTTGGAAAGTTGACTGGATAAAGTTATAATAGTTTCGGTGAAAAAGGAGTTAAAGTCATTAGCAATTTGGTTGGGGTTCTTTATGTCAGAGCCCTGAGGGTTGGGCGTCACTGGTTTACTTGGTTGAAGTAGTTCATTTATGTTAGCCCAGAATTTTTCTGGGTTATTTTGACGAGAGTCCTGAGGTTTCAGGTAGTAGTTTTTTTTATCGTTTATTATTGCTTTTTTGGCCTCATTTCTCAGTTGTTTGAAGTGTATTTCTTATCCTTTTTCTTACACAGACGGCTGATCATTGGAGCAGAAAGTTCCTTCCATAATGTCTTTCGCTAAAAGCTTAAGACTTTTGATTCTCTAAATATATGGCCAGAAGAAAGCTGATTATGGTGAGTCTTTGCGACGAAAGCCTGACAAACAGGACGTATGGTCGTGCGAAGCACCGAAACAAAATCAACATAGCTTGTGGTGATCTTTATGGGGAATTTGTCTTCCGCACTGGCATTTTCCACTTCTGGATGACATGAACCCCACAAGCAACACAACAAAAGGAACACGATAAGAGCAAAAAATCTAATGGGGGACTTATCTGAAAAATGGCTTGGTGAACCGGCAAACGAAGCGAGCTTTCAGACTGATGATCAAAGACAGTGTTTCAACTGGCGGCAAAGAAGTTTTGACGATAGTACATCCTGACATCAACTTTATTACCAGCACTGTACCCAGGGATCATAAATATAACGTACGGCATACCCTTAGCAACCTAAAGTCTTTAACGTACTGCACAGACATCAGGCCACCCTTGGCAAGAGATCACTATTGTAAGGAATACTGCAACAGTGAAAAGGAAGGACATCTGGTAGTTCTGAGTTCAGCAAGTATTACACAGACAGCATCCTTTCCTCAAAACAAACTACCAAACAAGTATAGTTTTCAATTAGAAGTAAAATTTTTGGACACAAGGTTCACAAATACATTTGTAATACATAACACAAAATAAATCTTTCAGTCCCTTCACCTTGATTCCTAAACCACATACAAAATTCTTGTCAAAAACACAATATTCCACATGAATTTCAGTTCAGAAAAAAAGCCTTCAACAGGTACTTGGCCGTTCAGCAGTCGACTGGTGGAGCACCAAGAAGTATTCACTTTGGCAGTAACAAAAAATCTACTTTGAAGTTTTTTGGTGCTCCTCCTGCCTTTTACAGGAATACTCTGTATGCTCCTAGCAGGGCGAGTACCTGGAAGGTGTCCAAAGCTTTTGTAACCTGGCCAGTGCAGGTGGAGTTACCCACACAGCTTAGGCTACTGCAACAGTGATCATTCTGAACATACTCAGTTCTATATGCAGCTTGAATAAATATGGTTTACCTGCTTACCTGATTGCAATAACGTAAAAAAAAATTAAAGCACATAAAGAATAAACATCATTTTAACTTTGTGTTTTGTACAAAGAAAACTACAGTTTGCATATGAAAAAAGGTTCTACAATCTGTGCAACCTCCATGATTTAACTTTACTATCTTACTCAGTCTTACAAAATGGCTTTTAACAGTTGGCCCTGTCTGGTTAACAAAGCATATTAAACAATTTAATGTACCTGAAGTCATAGAAATCAGCAAATTCCAGAGCTGCATCTCCATCTGTGAAGAGTTTGCAATGACTCTTGTCAATCATGTGAGCCTGGACAGCTTCAGTAGAGTAGAATGATTTTCCCTTTTCATTGCACCACAGACAGACATTTCCAACACCAACTTTCTCTCCTTAAAAAAAAGTGTACATGTAATGTGATGGCAGGCAGTTTATCTTCAAATCATTAACACTGGGCATAATCTACAAAATTAGAAGTTATGTACTCACCATAACGTTCCATCTGAGTAGGTGACTTCATTCGGCTGCAACCTGTGGGTATCGGATCCGATCTCGGATCCGAGCCGGCAATTCAAAAGCTTAGGCTCCGAGCTCCTAGCTCCTCCCTCTTACCCATAACCCCTTGCCAAGCCCTGACTGACCTCAGATTGAGTTTGCCTTAAATACTGACCACAGTATACTAAAACAGCATAAATACTCGCTCTATAAAGGTCAGGGGATGGAGGGATGGCAGCGAATGAAGTCACCTACTCAGATGGAACGTTATGGTGAGTACATAACTTCTAAATCTGAAGTAGGCAGACTTCATTGCCTGCAACCTGTGGGACAGAGTCCCTAGCTACCTGAATCTTGGGCGGCCGTCATGGAAGGGTGTTCGAGCACCGCTGAGCCAAAGGATGCTCTTCCTCTAGAAACAACATCCACCTTGTAATGAGAGATAGAAGTATGAGGCGAGGCCCAAGTAGCTGCCAGCAGATATCATCCACGAAACACGGACTTAAAGGCGGCTGACGAGAAACTGCCCTAGTAGAATGAGCCAGAACCCTCTGAGGAGCAGGTCTGCCTGAAGTGTCATATGCCTGCAAAATGCAATTAGCAATCCATTTAGATAGAGTGACTTTAGACACTGCTTTACCCAGAGCAAATTTAGCAAAGGAGACGAACAGCTGATCTGATTTCCTGTGGCCAGCTGTCCTGTTAATATAAAAATGTAATTGTCTATGAACATCCAATGAATGCAATTTGTATTCCCCTTTGTTTGAATACTTGGGAAAAAAGACAGGCAAATTGATTGACTGGTTAATATTGGATTCAGAAGAGACCTTCGGAAGAAAAGATGGATTGGTCCTGAGGCACACCCTATCAGGGAAGAAAGAAAGATAAGGCGGTTTGACACAAAGAGCCTGAAGCTCAGACACCCTTCTGGCTGAAGTGATAGCTACCAGAAAGACAGTTTTCCATGAAAGGAATTTTAAATCAGCAGAAGCTGCAGGCTCGAAGGGAGGAGCAGTAAGGGCCTGCAGGACTAAAGACAAGTCCCAAGGCGGTACAACCTCCTTGACTGGAGGCCTTAACAAAAAAACTCCTTTGAGAAAGGTTTTGCATAATTTCGCTGTCATAAGGGGAGCTGTGTCCTGTCCAATGTGATAATGCGAGATAGCCAATTGTACCTTAATCGTGGAAGAACTGGCCCCTTGATGAAAGAGGTCTGTTAGAAAATCTAGCACCGCAGAGATAGGTGCTGAAAAAGGATCCACAGTTCTCTGTCCTGCCCATATAGAGAACCTCTTCCATTTACTCCGATAAACCTGTCTGGTGGAAGGTTTATGAGCAGCCACCAAAATGGCTTTGACCGGTGAAGAGATACCGGGAGTCCTAATTAAGGTTGGAATTGGAGCAGCCAAGCTGTCAACTTCAGGGTCCGCAGATTGGGAACTGGCATTCCCAGAGGGTGAGAGATGAGATCGAAATTGGATCCAGAATCCATGGTGGATTGATTTTGTGAGACCATACGAGGGAACCAAGGTTGTCGAGGCCAGAATGGGGCAATGAGAATCATTCTGCTCCCCAAACTGTTGGCTTTCTGCAGAAACCTCTGCATCAGAGGAAGTGGAGGGTAGGCATAAAGGAGACCGGGAGGCCAAGCATGCACCAGAGCATCCTCGGGAACTCCCTGGTGGGGAAGCAGAGCGAAGAAATTGTCGCATTTGGCGTTTGAGGGAGAAGCAAAAAGATCGCAACAGGGTTGCCCCCAAACGGCAAAAATCTTCTTCGCTACTTGAAGATTGAGGGACCACTCGTGTGGAGAAAGGATGGTGCGACTGAGCTTGTCCGCAAGGATGTTGGACTTTCCCGGAATGTGCGTTGCTATCAGAAAGCGTTTGGTGGAAATTGCCCATTCCCAGACTCTCATGGCCTCTCGACAAAGGGGGTAAGACCGGGTTCCTCCCTGCTTGTTGATATACCAGACTACAGACATATTGTCTGTCTGAATCGCAATAGTCCCTGTAGGAAGAACGTGGTGAAGTGCTTGCAACGCTAGGAGCACCGCCCTCATTTCCAGGACATTTATATGCAATGACGTCTCTGTGGGATTCCACGTGCCTTGGACAATCTTTCCCGCAGAATGCCCCCCCCACCCGAGGCAAGAAGCGTCCGTGGTCACTGTGGCTCGGGGAAATGCAGCGCAAAAGGGTCTTCCTACTAGGGGCTCCGGAGAAAGAAGCCACCACAGAAGGGAGTCCCTGCACGCTCTGCTGATCGCAATCGGAGCGTTTAGAGACGAACAAAGAGGAGACCACTGAACTTGAAGGGTCCATTGAAGAACCCGCATGTGTAAACGGGCATGAATTAGAAGCGGGATAGCTGCCGCCATAGAACCTAGGGCCCTCAGGACCGAAGCTGCAGTTGGTGAAGGCTGAAGGATTGCTGTCACATGACACCTCAGGCTGACGATACGGTCTGGGGTGAGGAAGGCTCGCATTGATTTGGTGTCTAGTCTTCCTCCTATGAAATCTATAATTTGAGTTGGATTCAGAAAAGATTTCTCCCAGTTGATCGTGATGCCCAGCCTTGGTGCTAGTTGAAGGAAATAATCCCTGGCTGAGCACAGAAGATGCCTCGATGATGCCGTCAGGAGCCAGTCGTCCAGGTACGGAAAGACCTGTAATCCCTGGAGCCTCAGGTGGGCCGCTACCACCGCTAACACCTTGGTAAACACCCTGGGGGCTGAGGTGAGACCAAAGGGGAAGACCCTGAACTGATAATGACTGGCTCCCAGCCGAAGCGAAGAAACCTCCTGGATCGCCTGTCCATCCGAATGTGGTAGTACGCATCCTTGAGGTCTATGGAACACATCCAGTCGTTCTCCCTCAAAAGGGGGAGTATAGATTGCAGAGTGACCATCCGGAACTTTTGCTTGGTTACTGACAGGTTCAACAGGGAAAGGTCTAAAATTGGTCTTAAGTCCCCCGTCTTCTTTGGCACCAAAAAGAACCTGGAGTAAAACCCTAATCCGCTTGATCTGGGGACGCTGGATGGCTCTTTTTCCTAGCAGCTGCTCGATTTGAGAGCTGCCGCCTCCCTTTGGTCGGGTGGAACATCTGGGAGGCTGCAGATTTGGGAATCTTGATTAGGGGTATTGAATATCCTCTGGATAAGTCGAAGCACCCAACTGTCTGTTGTTATGGACTCCCAAGAAGTCAGGTGCATCGAAACCGCCCCGACTGCCTCCAGAGACGGACAGCCGGGCAACCCTTCAGGGCTGCTGCGTGGGTCTCTCCGAGAAGGGTTCTCTGGACCCAAAATTGCCAGGAGCCCCTGCCTCTGGCACGGCGACCTCCCGTCCTCCTCTGCCACGGAAGGACTGGTTATCCGAGCAGGTTGGGAATGCTGCGACTTCGGAACCACATCTTCTTCTGTCCCTTTTGGTTCTTAGAGAAGGACCTCTGGGAGCTGAGAAGTGGACTCGACGGCAGACAACGCCTTCCGTCCTTTTCGCTCTGGACTAATGTCTCAACAGTCTTGCCAAACAAGGCAGAACCATCGAAGGGGCATTCGAAGGTCGCCTTGAAGGGCTCAGCAAAATCACAATGGCGGAGCCAGGCCTGTCGCCTCATGACGAGGCCTGCTCCGCTGGCTCTAGCGGCTCCCTCAGTAGCATGAGACAGCAGCCGCATAGATGTATTGGATACAGATCTGAGAGTGGCCATTCGGTGGAGTAAACCTGTTTATCCTCACTCGAGATGGACTCCGGGAGATGCAGCGTATTCTTTAATCAGATCTCGCTGCATCCTAATGACATGTGCCATGTAGTTCAGCGCTCTCAAGGAGAAGGTCGCTGAACTAAACACTCGCTTCCCAATGCGATCCATCGAACGGGACTCCTTGCCCGGAGGATGGACGGAGGGACTCTCCTGGGCCAATTCCTCTTCGTGGCTGCAGCCATCATCATGGCATCTACTGGGGACCCTTACTCCAGTGGGTGCGGTCAGATGGAGGAGAAAGAATGCGGTCCGGGCTTAGGGATAGGCTCAATGGTGTCCGGATCCTTCCACGCCCTGATAGATATAAGATCTACCAGGGGTCAGCAGGAGGACACCCAAGAGGTAGAAGGGCCGCCTCGAATGCCTCCAAGAACACAGACTCGTCCGAAGAAGCCTTGGGGCAGACCACCCCCTGATCCTTAACATCTCCATGATGTCTCCAAATGAGACGTCCTCAGGGGGTGACCTAGGGGAGCCTTCCCCTTCATCCAAGTCCGTGTCTTCAGTGACGGACTCAGGGGAGTCCATGTGCCTCCTCTTGCACTTGCGCTTCCGAGGTACTTCATCGGGGCTGTCCGAGGAGTACTCTTCAGCAGATGGATGTTCCAAGGGAACCACTTGGGACATCGAGGCGGGCTGTCCCTGGGACCGTGGGGGCCTGGCCCAACTGCAATGGAGTGCGGGATGGAGCCATGGCAGGGACCGGGGGTCCAGATGTCCTCGACAGTGCCCTTTCCATAACGTTGAAAGCCGAGGGGAGCCAGCTTCTCCCCCGAGCCGACCCTCGGATCCGACGTACGGATGGTCGGAGTTGAAACCGCCGGATCCGAGACCAGTGTGCTCCGACCTGACGGAGCCGAAGACACACCAGCTCCTCGGATCCGAGGCTCGCCTCGGCTCGAGAGGTCGGGTCCGGCACCAAGCACTCAAGGGATGGGACGGATCCGAGGTGCGCCGACCAATCGGATCCGACCCACCCCGGATCCAAATCTGCACGGCGCCAAAAGCTCCGAACCCGTGGTATGGGTCGGAGAAGGAGCTAAGGGGAAAAAGGGTCAAGCCCCTCCCGGTTGGGGGCTAGGAGCACTCCCATTTGCATTTGGGCCTGGATGAATTTCCTCATCATCCGTCCATATCAGCTTCACTCATAGAAAAGTGGATCTAGAGGAGGCCACCGGCGGACCTAGAGAGCCGCCTCGGTGACCTCCTGGAAGGGCTAGCCTCCTCCTCCTCAGGTCCAGGAGAGAACAGAGGGGTGGAGCCGAGGAGGAAAGCTAGAAGGCACAGGGAAGCCCGCTTAGATGGAGGAGCCGAGCTGGAAGCTCGCTCTCCTCTTGTGGTGCTTCTCCCTGTGCCTCTCCTTCTGTCTCTCCCTAGAAGAATCCTTCCTCCGGCAACTTTAAGGGAGGTTGAGTCCCAGCCGGAGGGAGAACTCACAGCAACAAGTTGCTGACTGAGGGCAGAGGCGAAGCAGTATCTGGGGGTAAAAGACCCGCCAGCACCAACTTCACCTCGTTCCCTTAAAGCCGGGGTTGAACCCTGCACAAATGGTACAACCAGAAGACAGGTGTTCAACCCCAAGATGCACCGAGTGTGGCCATCTGCTGGAGACAGCTTATGGCCACACTCGGTACATTTCGAAAAAACAGCCTTAGGGGCTTCAGACATTACACCTAAGGCCTAAACACACACACACACAAACAAACTACGAAAACCCGAGAAAAATTAACTAAAGAGGGAGGAAAGCCTTAACCACACACAACTCTAACTATATTTATAACAAAAAATGAAAATTTGAGAAATTTTCCTGTCAGAAAACTACACATCTCAAAACCACGCCAGGAGCTCTAGAATTCCGTTGCTTCTTGAAAAGCGGCAAACGAAATCTGAGGTCAGTCAGGGCTTGGCAAGGGGTTATGGGTAAGAGGGAGGAGCTAGGAGCTCGGAGCCTAAGCTTTTGAATTGCCGGCTCGGATCCGAGATCGGATCCGATACCCACAGGTTGCAGACGAATGAAGTCTGCCTACTTCAGATCTAATGATACAGTATACTACACACAAAAGACAACGGAAATGTCTCTACTCTGACCAATTTCTAATCACTCTAATTAGAAAACTGCCCCAGTAAACACTCAACCCAGCAGTTAACTGGTCTCAAATAAATCTGTTGCCAGGGTTTCTAAAGTATGATGTGCCTTCCAATTAGAGACATTAACTTAGCCCAACTCCCAGTCTAAAACTCTATCCTTCTATACAGCAAAGACTGTACAAGAAAATTACATTAATAGTAGATGTTCAACTTCAATGATGCTTCAGTAACACTTGCTCCTGGGATTTCTGCCACAGAAAGTACATTTGCCCTGAGTTCCAGAGCTTACCAACCTTCTCCCTTCAAACCAGAAAGACACCCAATTCACTGGAAAGTACAGTTGTGTACACCTACCATAAATGTAGATGTTAGAGTGTCTTCACTGTTGCAGTCATAACTGTAGGGTGCTCCTGCCGGCAGGCAGCCCGAGGTCGGCCAGAATCCCAAAGTCTGGGTCCGGCGTCGGCTGTATAGGCTAGTACCCTGACGTCAGTACGCTTTGGTACATAGCCCTCAGCCGACGCCATCTTCTCCAGCCTTTCTTGCCCCAGATGTCAGAAGTCCCCAATAAACCAAAAATGAATCCAACAAGGAAACACAAATACACCACAAAAAAGGAAAAGAGGGGATAGGAGGGAGGGAAACCCCGACTGCAACAGTGAAGACACTCGAACATCTACATTTATGGTAGGTGTACACAACTGTACTATGTTCTTCGTGTTTCACTGTTGCAGTCATAACTGTAGGGTGGAATCCCAAAGCAGTGTAAAGGGAGGAGGCTTTAGATAGAAGAAGGGAGGCAAGAATACCCTGCAAGACAGCAGAGGCAAAGCCTGCCCTGGACTTAGAAAACAAGGGAGATTGTAGTGCTTGGAAAAGTATGCACAGAACTCCAAGTGGCAGCTTCCAAGATATCCTTGGTAGGGACTCCTCTGAGGAAAGCTGTAGAAGTGGCAGCTGCTCTAGTAGAGTGACTTCTAATGGTACCTGGAAACTGTTTCCCATGATGAGTGTAACAAAATCTGATTCCATAAGCAATCCATTTGGAAATAGTTTGTTTAGAAATAGGTTTTCCAAGAGAACTGGAGGCAAAGGAAACAAACAATTGGTTAGACTTTCTGAAATCTTTAGTCTTGTCCAGGTAAAATCGTAACTGTCTGTGCACATCTAATGAATGCAAAATCCTTTCCCCTTTGTTTTGAGGATTTGGAAAGAAAGTAGGAAGGTGAATTGTCTGATTTAAAGCCACTTTCAAATCACTTTAGGCATGAAAGTAGGATTGGTCCTCAAGGATACTCTGTCCTGATGGAAAATAAGGTATGGTTCCACAGCCATGAGAGCTTGCAACTCTGAGACCCTTCTTGCAGAGGTCAATGCTAACAAAAGAACAGTCTTCCAGGATAGAAACTTAATATCTGAAGATGCAGCAGGCTCAAAAGGAGGCAAAGTAAGTTTTTCTAAAACATAATTAAGATCCCAGGCAGGGACAGGAGGCGTCCTTGGAGGCCGCAAATTTTTAGCCCCTCTCAAGAACTGCTTCATCAAAGGATGAGAAAAAACAGGAGGATCAGCACTGAAATGTGCAGAAATAGCAGAAGCATGAATCTTAATGGAAGAAAAGGAAAGTCCTTTAGATAAAAGCTCCGAAAGGTAAAGCAAAATAGAAGAGAGATCAGGTACCTGAGGATCAGAACCTCAGTCCTGCATCCAAATAGAAAACCTCTTCCATTTAGAGGCATAGGATTTCCTAGTGCTAGGCCATCTAGCTTCCAAAAGAACATCCAAAACTTGTTTGGGAAGACTAGAAGGAATCAAACTCCTTTGAAGAGCCAAGCTGCCAGGCAAAGGGTCTTGAGATTGGAATGTAGTAACTGACCCTGATGCTGGGACAGAAGCGAAGGGTTCAGTGGGAGAATCCAAGGAGGCCCCGAGAACAGGAGCTTTAAAGTTGGATACCAAAACTGTCGAGGCCAATTTGGAGCAATCAAGATGAGGAACTTGGGCTTGTCCTGTTTTATTTTCAGTAATACCCGAGGTAGTAGAGGAAGAGGAGGGAAGGCATATGCTGAAAGGCTTCTCCAGCTGAAGGACAGGGCATCCACTTTCCAAGCTGCTTTGTGGAAGGACCTGGTGCAAAAGCGAGGCAGCTGATGATTGAGATGGGATGCAAACAGATCTATCTGGGGACATCCCCAAACTGCAGTAATCCTGTTGAACAAGTTGGTGTCTAGCATCCATTCGTGAGGATCTGAAATGTTTCTGCTCAGGCTGTCTGCTAAGAGATTCTGTTTCCTGGAATGAATTGAGCCTGGAGATGTAGATTCAAATTGAGAGCTGTGTCCCATAAACCCATAGCTAGTCTGCAAAGGGGGTATGAATGAGAACCCCCCTGCTTGTTGATATACCACATGACCGTGGTGTTGTCTGTGCGAATTAGCAGAGGGCCTGGTTGTAGAAGATTCTTGAAGGCTAGAAGGGCGTTTTGGACTGCCAACATTTCCTTCAGATTGATGTGCCAGTGAAGATGGTCCTTTGTCCAGGTTCCCTGCTGGCAATTGTCTAGAAAATGCGCTCCCCAAGCATAATCCGAGGCGTCCGTGGTTATGATTTGAGTAGGTTGAGGAAGACGAAAAGGTTTTCCTTCGTTTGAAGTGCATGCCCTGGACCACCAGAGGAACTCCTTCTGAAGGCAGGGGATCAGAGGAATCAGAATATCCAGATCGTGGTAATGCTGTGACCATACACTTTTCAGATACCACTGAAGCTTTCTCATGTGAAGCCTTGCGTTTGGAATCAACAGAATGCAGGAAGCCATGTAGCCCAGAGCCTGCAGGAATTTCCTTGCAGTGAGCTGATATAGAGTTGCCAAGGTGTTGAAAGTAGAAGCCAGCTGAATTTGTTTTTCTGGAGTGAGGAAGGCCCTTTGTAAGGTTGTATTTAAGAGGGCTCCCAAGAATACCATTTGTTGAGAAGGGATCAAATGTGACTTTTTTATGTTCACTGAGAATCCCAGTAGGAGGAGAAGACGTTGAACAAAATCCAGATGTTGAAGCAGAAGATCTTTGCTGTCTGCCTGAATAAGGCAGTCGTCCAAATAGGGGTAAATCTGGATCCCCTGAAGTCTGCAGTAAGCCACTACTGGTGCCAGGCACTTGGTGAAGACTCTGGGCAGTAGATAAACCAAAGGGCAGAACAGAGAATTGAAAGTGCCTCGAACCTGCCTTGAACCTGAGGAATTTCCTGCGCTCTTGTCTGATGGGAATATGTAAATAGGCTTCCTTTAAGTCCAATGTCACCATCCAGGCGTCCTGAGAGAGCATTGGAATTAGCTGTTGCAGAGTAAGCATCTTGAACTTTGGAATTTCCAAAAGGTGTTTAACACAGAAAGGTCCAGAATAGGTCTCCAAGAGTTTTGTTTTCTGGGAACCAGAAACAGTCTTGAATAAAACCCTTTTCCCATTTCCGAGAGTGGAACAGGCTCTATGGCTCTCATGGCCAGAAGAGCATCCACTTGAGTTAAGGCCTCTGACCATTGAAGTTTTGGCAGATCTGGCCAACCGTGAGTCCTTGGCAAAGTGTGAAAGTGGAATTTGTAACCTTTTAAAATCACGTCCAATACCCATCTGTCCTGGGTAATATGAGTCCAATTTCTGTAAAAAGAGACAGTTTTCCTCTGAGGGGCGTCCAGGTGAAGGGGTCCTGAAGCCCAACCGAGAGAGTCATTGAGTTTGCTTTCTTTGAGATTGGAATCTGTCTTCTCCCCTTCTAGGTGAAGAAGCAGTCCATTGTCTAGATCTGTAAGAGGCCTGGCCTTGACCACGACCTCTGGAGCGCCTATATCTTCCCCTTTGAGGCCTGTCAGACGTGGGAAAGGACCAATTTTTAGAGGGCCAATTCCTGGAAAATCTAGGAGGCTGAACTTGCAAGAAATCTTTTACAGTCTGCATAGACTTTGCCTTTTCCTCCATCTTTTTCTTTTTTAATAACTTCCTCAGCCTTAGATCCAAAAAGAACATCTTGTTGAACAGGGGCATCTAATAACTTAGCCTTAACCTGTTCAGGCAAACTTTGTTCACGAAGCCAGGCATGTCTCCTAATAACAGTACCAGAGGCAGCAGCCCTGCAAGAAGCATCCAAAGCATCAAAACCACAATGTAAGCTATGCTTGTTAACCTGTTCAGTAGCATGCAAAACATCCTGAAGTTCCTTATCCTCTGCACAAGCAGGAAGGGAAGCAAGCTTTTGCTTTAAAACAGACAAAAGAAATTGCTGATATTTAAACATATGAAACTGGCAATTTAAAGCCCTTACAGACAGGGTAGCAGAAGTATATACCTTTTTCCCCACCTGTCTAAAGCACGAGAATCCTTCTCAGAGGGAATAGGATTTTAGAAGTAGCAACCTTAGCAGCCTTGGAGCCCTGAGAATTAGTTTCAGGTTCCCCAGAAGGGTTTTTAAATAAAAATAAATGAGAGTCAGGAACCCTATAAAATCTATCAGGCTTAGAAGGAGCAGGAGGCATGGAATCAGGATTCAAATTAGCCTCAGAAAAAGCATCATGTACAATGTCCAAAACAGGAGGGATAGCTAAAGGCCTATGCTGAGGAAGAAGAAGAAATTCTCTAAGCCTCTTCTTGGAAGCAGAATATTCCTGTCCTTCCCAATGAAAATGTTCCCTCATCTCATGCAGGGTTTCCCCAAAAGAAAAATCTTCAGGCGGAGAGGCTGAGGGTAAAGAGTCCTCAGCATCCGAATCCTCATAAGGGGGAAAGGAATAGTCCTGATCTGAGGAAGAAACAGAAGATACAGAAGCCTGGTCAGAGGAATCCAGAGTAACATCCTGTCGAGGCCTTTTCTCAGGAGGGGGGTGAGAACCCCTAATCATTGTAAGCAAATCTTCAGCCATCCTCAATAATTGCTTTTGTGTCTTGGGAGTGGATTCAGAAGCAGCTTGAGCTGGAACTTTAGACTTAACAGGAGTCTTTGTCTTTGCCTTTGAAATTGTAATGTGAGTAGGCCTGAAAACCCCCTCAGAAGCCGGTACCTGCACAGCGGTTCTGGACCCATCTGAAGGAGCGACGTCCGAAGGTCCTGCAGCAGTTAAAATAGTGGGCCTTGATGGCTCCCCATGGGAGTCCGTATCGGCCATCGGTTCAGAAGTGGCGGACGACAGGGGCTGCAAAAGCGCCTCACTGACAGCCGAACCGGACGCTGGCTCCAGCTGCAACGAGTCCTGTTTGGACCTCGGAGGCCTGTCTTTGTCTTTGGCGCTTCTTTTGGACTCCGGTAGTGTCCGGCGACATTCTGTAATTGAAGCGTCTGCCAAAATAATTTAAAGCCCAATCGCACCTGCTTGATAGTACGAGAGTTGAACCTGGCACAGAACCGACAACAAGAAACGTCGTGGTCAGGGCCTAAGCAAGGTAGACAGTAAGAGTGGAAATCTTTATGAGGTATTTGTTTCCCACACGCTATACAATTATTAACTTTTTCTGACATCGGAGGAACAAGAAAAAGATTCCCCAATGGGGTACTTAGCTTTGAGAAGAGAAGTAAGAACTTCGGACCGACAACAACCAAATACGCTGTTCGATAATCGTCAACCAACGACTTGCGAGCTGCTTTCCACCGCACGGCAAGAAAGACTGGAGAAAATGGCGTCGGCTGAGGGCTATGTACCAAAGCGTACTGACGTCAGGGTACTAGCCTATACAGCAGACGCCGGACCCAGACTTTGGGATTCTGGCCGACCTCGGGCTGCCTGCCGGCAGGAGCACCCTACAGTTATGACTGCAACAGTGAAACACGAAGAACATCATCAGTGCATACACAGTATGAAGTGGGGTGTTTGCTCATGCCACCTTCAGATCTCTCTTATCCAAATGTTCAGCCCAGAAAGAAGACCTTGGTTGATCCCTGGGCCAGCTCATAACCAAAGGAAGGATTCAACTCATTAAGCCCCTGACAGAGAACTTGGGGAGGATGAAAGACTTCAGGAACCTGTATTACACCTCAGCCTTTCCAGACTATCAGGCTCCAGGCCCTGTGAAAGCAGTCTATGAGAGTCTAGGAAAGGAAAAGATGAAAAGGAATATAGGGGGTACCAACCACAGCTTTAGCCAGACTCAGGAAAACTGCAAGAGGAAGGAAGATTCACATTACAGTAATAATAATGGTAGTATGGACAACTACTACAGAAGACTTCCAGAGCTCGAAGTGTTCGCATTTTTTATGGTGGGTTGCAGAAGCCCCTGCAAGACGGCTGTGACAAACACTAGACCCTGAAGCAATGTCCAGCCTGTAATGTTTGGAGAAGTTAATGAACTGAAGACTAGGCAGCAGCCTCCACAAGGGATTGTGTACTCATTCCCAGGAGAAATGCTACAGTGCTTCCTGTGCCACTGATTGTATGAGGAGATTTAACAAGACTTTCTAGCGTAACAGAAAGGAAAGTGGTGAGCCACCCATTTAGAGGCAGTTTTAACAAATATAGTTTTTTCTTCCCTTCTAGTTATAAAAAGCCACAAAAGATGGTCACTTACTTGAGAACACCTCAAGTATGCAAATTCTCTTTGTTTTGACACTTTGGAAAAAAAAGCAAACTATATAAACTGGTTTGACAAATTATTACACTACCTTAGGTATAAAAGAAAGTCCCATCCTCAGGCCGATTCTGTCATTATGAAGAAGCCCCCCCCCCCCAATGACCACATGCAATTCTAAAATCCTCCTCATTAATACAACTCCTACTAGAAAGGATGTTTCCCATATTAGAAATTTTAGGAAATGTAGATGCTGGTTCAAAAGGGTGCTTGCATATGCTTTTACAGGATTAAGTTTAGTTTCCATGAAGAAGCAGGTGTAGGATCCCCCTTCCAAAACTGTTTGATGGGTTATACAGTTACTAATGCGGGATTCATTGGCTTGCAGGCTGACATAACTCAGAGACATGCATTCACTAAGGAATGTAGCAGCACTGTCCTGAGCAGCTCATACAGATACTACAGAATAGAGGCAACGACGCTAAGAAAGCACCCTGGTTTGTCCTTTGGCATCACAAGGATGCCCTTTCCCATTTGGCTATAAAAGACCTCTTTGTAGTAGACTTCCTAGCTTTTCTCATGCTGTTAAGCATGCCCTCTGAGCATTGGTGCCTAAACAGAAGTAAGTTCACATCATCCATACCAAGCTGAAGGATTTTCTAGTTCGCATGCTTAATGTCCCACTTGTTCTGGATCAATTGTTCCACATAGGCAGTGCAACTGGTTTCTCCACAGTCACTGCTGGAGAAGAGAGAAACAGACCTGCCTGTGCCAAAAGATTGTTCTCAGCAGCACATTTGGTCTGTCCAACTTTGCCTTCTGAATAACCTTGGGAGGATGAGGACTGGATGGAAAGCATATGCAAAACAGACCTGACTAAATGAAACAGAAGCATCCACTGCACAAGCTTCTTTGTGTACTGTAGAATTTTTTTGTAGCTTGGGGAAACAGAGCTCCATCTCTGGGACACCTGTGGCTCGGGTTTCGAAACACATCTCTGTGGAATATCCACCAGTAGGGATCCGCTCTAATTTGCTTATGTGGTCTACCAATGAGTATAGACCGGTTGGGATGTACACTGCTTTTAGGTTCATACCTCACTATTGCTGACAGCCTGCATAGAGGATATGAACAACTCCTCCTTCCTTATGTACCACATTGCTTCAGGCAGTCACAGACAACACAACTGTATTCTCTTTTTAAAGATTGATCTGAATGCCTTTAGAGATTGGTTGAGTGTTAACATTTTTTATACCGTTTCTTACACTGAAATTATTCCAATTGCCAGGCATCCAGCATCTGTCATCCAGGGGAAGGGACCCTCTATATTCACGACTTACTTGCCTGGTCCAGCTTTTCAATTCTTTCTTTACAGAGACTAGAATGGGAATCTTCTCTACCAAAGACTAGCAGTGCTGATTCCAACTGCTCCCAAGGCACCACTGATGCCATCCCATATGCAGCCTTTATCAGAGGTACCATCCAAACTGCGGATGCCATGCACTCTACTGCTTCTGGGAACTCGCTGGCTATAATTGAGCACCTGTGGGAGACATCCTGAGAAATACTCTGTTAAGGCTTCCACTTCGGGAGACAGGCCCGAGTAGGCTTACCTAGACTTTGTGTGGCATTCCCATCCAGTGGATTTAGTGTGACTGCCACCCCCCCCCCCCACAGACCATCAAATTCAGTTACTTGTATGCAAGCGAGTCACTACAGCACTGCAGATACTTTTCCCACTGTAGTGTTACCATGGAATTAGTACATATAAAGGGGACGGTTAATTCCTTACATGGAGCAAGCAGGGGGAGGGGTCGCTCAAACACTACAAACTAAACAAAAAGAGGGATGTGGGAGAGTTATGCTTTTCAACAAATAAATCTTATGAAGCTCAATTCCTATTTGGATGACTTGAACTGAAACCCTCAGATACAGGTATCCAAGAACCACCCCAGAAAGATAATTATTTTTGGAAGGTATCAGGTCCGACTTGGGCAAATTTATAGAGACCCCCTCCCCCCAAGTAGTAATAAACTGCAGTGTTCCTTCTACCACCTCCTCAGTCTGGGCCTAAATAAGGTAATCATCCAAGTAGGGATAGATATGTATGCAATTGGCTTCTACAGTATGCAATTACTGGAGCCAGGCACTTTGTAAACAATCTGGTTGTTGTAACTAAAAACAAAGGGAAAAAGAGGCAAACTGACAGTCCCCTACCTCAAAGAAGGCATGTATTATCCTCAAAACAAGAGTCCATAAATGACAGCATTAACAGAATTTGTCTTCCATAATCTCACTCGTTAGCCATAGTGGCATCATGGACCTCAAAAATAAGTAATATGATGGTTAAAATGCAACCTTTACAATTTCTAAACATAGCTACCTCAAAGAATCAGAAAAAAGTACAGAAAATGTTCAGGAATGGGTACTAATCACTCTGAGGTCACCTGAAAGGGACTGACTAATAAAAGCAGCAAAAAGTGAAAATGGTGCAGGTTGCTCTCTCTTTTAGCCATTCATTAGCTGGCATGCTGAATGGGAGGATATAATCTCCACAACACTGGTATCAAAAAACGATGAAAACTCTGGCAGTCAGCCCTCTTCAGTAGGTAGCTCTCATGGATAAGGAATTATACTGAGACAGTGATGCCCATGCCCAACATCAGCAGGTCCATTTCCCAAATCTCTTGCACCTTATTCAAACAAAACCTTAGATGACTATATCAAGGTTCCATCCCCTTCAGGTACTGCAGCAAAAATAAATCAGCAGTGAATGGACAAGTTTAGAGAAAGAGGTCCAAAACCATTTGAGAGAAAATATGATTAGTCCTGAACAACGGAAGAGAAAAAAATTAGAGCAAACTGCCTCCTAGATGCTACAGTGAGCAGAACAGGAAGACGGCCACCTTATATAACTGGTTGAGCGATGATGATCAATACAAGGATAGAACCTTCTTAATTGTGTCAAGACAAAACCTATTCAATATCACATCACACAGTGTTTATGCCTGATAAATAACACATTGTTGAACAACAAACAAGAGGTTGACTCATAGTTTAGAGCAAATGGAATATACAAATTTCCCAGTACGTACTTCCCCTCAGACAGCAGACCAACCACCGGCATTACTGTCAGCTCCAGTAGTAAAGATAAGTTTAATAGATTGCTGGGCTGTGCCGTTCCCTCTTGGTTCAACACTGAAAATCACGTATTACTGAAGGAAGGGCAACAATGAGTTAAGAGAAATATAAAAGGGACAACAAGAGTTTGTAATGTTTGTCATACTGTAAAACGTGTCAAATAATCAAGGTGTTTTTTTTTCCCTTTACAGATTAAAATAATGTTGAAAGACTTAAGAATGTGGAGTCCTGTTCTAGGACTGTATTTTTCTTATCCTATATTTGCAATAATGACTAAATTTGTAATAGTTTAAAACGAACAGGAGGTGAACTGGTGAAGTGGTGGTAAAATAACTCAAAAGCTGAAACAAATGAACCAACACCAACAAACCAGAGTTAGTGATTTTAAATGTTACTAACAATTCATATGTCCTGACTGACATCTCTTTCCTTAAGATTACATTAACACAAATAACAGTGCTTTTACATGTTTTATAATAACATTAAAACTTAAAAAAAAAAATACTTGTATATGTGGATTTCAATTATAACAATACATTAAAACTATTACTTTACAACTTTTGCACTCAACAAAAATGTAATATTGATGTACTCTTAAGACTGGCTGCCTTATCTGCAGCTAACTATACCATTTAACTTCCTTACATACTAGTATGTTGTTAACTTCTGAATTAGTACAATTAGTAACGCACTTTGCCAATGCATTACTATGACCTTTGTTTCTAAATGTTAATATAGGCTCATATTATCTGCAAATGCTTTTTTGTGCTTTTACCCACATAGAAACCTTTGCAGGAACATCAAGTAGCCAAGTAGACCACCCCTTCCGAGTTGCAGATGAATCTACTGTTGGAGGTTAAAATTCTGTTCAAGCTACTTAACTTTACACTCATACCTGCATTTAAATCTGTAACACTTGTCTGCATTCCACTTCTAAGTACCAAAGGAATAGATAATTTTATTTGTTCTTTTATGCTACATTCAAGAATAAGTAAAACTTAGAATCTGAATAATAATTTGCACGAAGTCACAATTACCAGTAATTATCTTCCAATTACTTGTAATTATATTTGTACTACTACTCATATCTATTGTAAGAGGAAGTGGGAAAGTTTTTTATGATTATTACTGTCTGATAAACATCAATTCTGTACCTTTAAAAACAACCACGTAATAAATTCAAACAAGCCCAACAATCTTTGTAGTACTAGTCAGACTTCTGTACAACAGGATTTAACAAGCTATACAGAAATAGCTTCAGTTTTCAAAAATCTGCGACCATAATCAGCGATCCTCCTTATTTTATGAACTATTGGAATACTGAAAATTCTAGCTAATTTTGAAAAAAATCTACTGATAATCTATATAACCTTGATGTAATAAGGGTAACAATATTAAACCATAATTTGAAATTTATTAACACTACTGTTAACTTACTCAAATTCACCCTTATTACAAAAAGTTCAACGTCCATAATTATATTGTTAATCTATCAGGTTTCATAACCTGTATGGACTTGATTTATCAAGCCACACAAAGCAGCTCTTTCAGAAACTTGAATTTTCAAAAGTTTTCCCACTTCCTGTTACAATAGATATAATTACAAGTAATTGGAAGATACATAATCAAATTCTTGAATGTAACACAAGTGAAAAAATATTCTCTATGCATTTTGGTACAAGTGTAATTAATAAATGCAAGTATTACAGACTTATAAATGCGGGTGCAAGTGTAAAGTTAAGTAGCTTGAACAAAATTTAAACATCTAATGGTAGATCTAACTGCAATTCAGGAGTTGCCTACTTGGCTAACTGTTGTTCCTGCAAGGGTTATGTGGGTAAAACCGCAAGGAAACTCCTGCAGAGAATATATAGCATACATCAGCAATTAAAAACAAAGATCAAAGTAATGCACTGGCAAAACACAAAATCTAACACACAAAAAAACATGTAATTAAGAGACCATTTAAATAGTGATGTTAAAAACGTAAGGAAGATAAATGGCAGATACGGTTAGCTACAGATAAAACACCTGGACTCAAGTCCATCAGTATTAAATGTTTATTACGCATAACCTTTGTGTCCTTAATAAAATCTTAATGTACTGTTATAACTAAAATATACATAAGAATTTGTTTTAGTTTTAATGCTTACTACAAAATGTGTAAAAGCATTCTTAGTGTTAACGTAACATCCTTTTAAGGGAAGTGATACAGGTTATTGCGTCACGTGATTTGTTAGCAACATTTAAATGTCAAAAAAACGGTGCCTTGTCAGTTCTGAGACATCTGAATAAAGAACAAAAGTGCTAACTCTCTTGTGTGTTCATAGGAAGGTACTAGGCTATCCAAGGGTCTAAGTAAGCCTTACCAACAAGGCTCTCTGGCTTACGCCATACAAGAAAGTTATTTTCCTGTGCCCCTGTCGAGCAGAGCCACAGAAGTGATCCCCGGGGTGTATTTCCTATTTCTCATCCACTCATCAAGCTTTTTCTTGAAGACTGCTAATGACGAACTGTGCTTGACATAGATGGGTAGCTTGTTCCAGAGTATGGGAAGTCTCGCGGACAGGAACCTATCCCTCCAGCAGGTTCCGTTTATTGTGCTGACAAGGTTTAGGTCCCTAGAGTGTGTAGCTCGGAGGGATTGGGATTTCTTTAGGTGTAACATGTCCAACAGCCCTGGGTTTGACATAGCTTTATATGTTAGGCAGAGATCATCTCGGAGTAGGTGATATGCTATGGAGTAAAGCTGGAATTTGAGATGGTCAGTGTAGGGCATCTGTTAGGCCAGTAATCCTCTTTGTGAGGTACTTCTGTGGCCTTTCCAGCTGCTCCAGATGTCTTGTGAGGTACATTCCAAAAGGGGTGTTGTACTCTATAATGGGTTTAATGAGTGTCAAGTAGAGGGGAACAATGACCTCTTTTTTCCTGGATAAGAAAACTTTTGTGATGAGGTGTGCCACACAGAAGGATTTCCTGACTACTGTGGCGATATGATTGTCAAAGGAGAGATTACTGTCCACCTGGGTCCCAAGGTCTCATCACACATTTGGCATTAAGTAGACTGCCACCTATATGGTAGTTCATGGGTACAGAGTTTTTACCAAAGGGGATGACAATGCACATTTTGGCACTGAGCTTGAGGCCATGACTCTGACACCAGGAATCTGTCTCAGTGAGGCCCTTCTGTAGGCTGTCCACATCATTTGGGGAGTCTACTACGGCTCCTAGTTTGCAGTCCTCTACGAACTTCGTTAGCCAAAGGCCTTCTGTGTTAGCCTGTACTTCAGAGAAGTAGATGCCAAACAGGAGAGGACCCAGGATTGAACCCTGTGGTACTCCACTTGTCACTGGTTTGAAGTCAGATTTGGAGTCTGCAACTTTTACAGTGTGGGTTCTTGTCAGTGAGCCACTTGGCAACCCATCTTGTGACATAGGGATTTATACTCAGTTTAGTGAGTTTAGCTATAATTCCAGACTTGGGGATGGTGCCGAAAGCTTTGGCGAGGTCAAGATAGGCTGTGTGAACCATCTTACCCTCATCTACGGCTTTGGTGACTGCCTCAAAGAAGTCGATCAGGTTCAGGAGGCATGATCTGCCTTTCACAAACCCGAACTGGGTGGGGTCCAGAGTTTGGAGGTTACCAATGTTCTTTGTTTATGAGTTCCATGAGGATAAGTTCCATGAGGATATATTCCATGGCCTTACAGATCAGGCTTGTCAGACTAATAGGGCAACAGTTCCCGGGAATCGGTGGTGGCTCCCCCTTTGTGGGGTGGGATAACTGTTGCTGTGCTCCATTCAGTGGGCACAAAGCCTGACATGAGTCTATGACTGAACATGGTGCTTAGGTGGGGAGCCAGTTTGTTCTGAAGTTCATGTAAAACGCAGCCTGGGATGTTGTCCGGTCCCATGGATGCTGTGTTTTTGGCTTTAGAGAGTGCAGCTTTTACCTGTGTAGTTCTGATTACAGGGACTCTGCATTCTTCCTGTATAGATATGGGCCCTTTATGGGGTGAGAGGGGGGTGAAGTTAACACCGAACCCATCTGCCAGGATGTTGGCAATATCAGTTGGTTCGGTAATTTTCGTGCCGTTGTGCTGCAACTCGGAGCAGATCTGGGTGTTGCCATTGAAATTCTTGACATAGCTATGGAATGCTTTGTGGTTGTCCCTAGAATCAGTGGCAATTTTGTTTTCGTAGCTAGCTTTGGAGGATCTTATGAGAGATCTCAGCGTCTTACTAAGGCAGACCAGGGAGCTCCTCCACTCATGGGATTTTACTCGCTTTTGCAACTGTTTCTTCCTACTGTTATAGAGTTTGTTTATGGCAGGGAATCAGCAGATTTTTGGAGGATAGTGTCTTGGTTCTGTTTGGGATAGCACGATCCATGCACTTGTGCAAGTGCTTATAGAGTGCATTTGTGTAGGATTCAGCAGTTGTAACTGTACTGTCCATCTGCATGGGTGTCATGAAGTTCGCCACTTCTGTCTTAAGAAGCATGAAGTTGGCTTTGGAGAAATTTTTTACCATGGTTTCCTTAATGGGGGGTGGGGGTGGGATGTGGATATCTAGGGTGATTAGCTTATGGTCAGATCTGACCACTGAGGAGTTGACCAGTTGTGGAACACTGGTCACTCATGCTGGTAATGACTAGGTCTAGGATATTATTGCCCCTGGATAAGTTGATCCAGGGCATTGGAATTTATGAATTCCAGAAAGCGTTGAACGAAGGAGTTGGTACACGAGTAGTTTTCCCAGTTAATGGTGGGGTAGTTGAAATCGCCCATTATTAGGGTGTTTGGCTGAACCACAATACTTTCCAGTATATCAAGAAAAGAGGAGTGTGAATCCTGGGGCATGGTGGGGGAATCTGTAGCAAGCTACAATTTGGATTGCAGTTTTGCCCAGAGTTAGTTGCACTTGGAGAACCTCGGATGCATCATGCTGAGCAACTAACCTGGAGGTGTGGATATCCTTAATAAATATGGACACACCTCTGCCTTTGGTGTTCTGGTCCAGGTTAGATGGCCGAAATGTGTGGTATGAGTTACAGCCTGGTAATGCAGGGGTGCTCTATGAAGCCTTGAACCAGGTCTCAGTCACTGCACAGATATCGATATTCTCCATTTTAAGGAGTGCCTCGAGGGAGTGCATTTTGAGATTTACACTTCTAGCACTGAGTGGCATTGCCCTCAGTTTTGTTGGTTTTTAACTTAGTTTAGTTCCTTTGGAGTGTGTGCATTTTTAATTTCAAACGTTTGGTTCCTTGTGGATAAATATTATTACAAAGTTATTACAGAGTGGTTAAGACAGATTAAAAAAGACAATACTCAAGGGCTTTTCCATGCACCTTTTACTGGAATCATTAAACCTCAATACATGCAATAATTCTTCATCATGCAAGGAACCACTGCAAAAAAATGGCACTTCATTTGTCTGTATGCAGAGGGAAGCTGCTTGAATGCTTTTGTCATATTCATAGCTAAAAACTAATTTTATTACCAAAGAAACTTATTAAATAAATATCCCTCCTCTTTAAACAAGGACTTTCCAAACATCTTGTCCTGTCAGTTGAAGCCAGAAGACTCCTACTAACTGGGGAAAGCCAGCAGTACTTAAAGTGATAGCTGAAAATGAAGCCACAATGTAGCAGTTTCCTCTACATTAAGCAGTACCAATTCTTCAGTTTGCTTAACTTGACTCTTGAAAAATGGGCAAATGACAGCAACCCAGAGAGAAATTACAGCTTTTCATCCGCAAGCACCAGTAACCATCACAGCTCTCTGCAGTATGTTTCAGCAAGGCAAATGTTTTACACTCTTGTCTGCTCCCCCATAAGCAAAAGAGGATCAACAATTTTAAAGCATCCAAATGCACTTCCACTGCCACCTACAACACCTGCAACCAGCAGAAATGCTACCTCTGAATACATCTCCAAACCCCAAATACAAGGCTAAATAATGCTCTCTTGCCTATTCAGTCTCTGATCATATAGCATGCTTCTTCAGTCTCTGATCATATAGCATGCAACAGATTACCAATCCAGTTCCATGTATTATAAGTATTTCATTTACACAAATAAACAATGTCTTCCATTCTTTTATATCTTTGCTTTTAAAATTCAGTGCACCTTCACTCAGCCATCTGTTTTTTTCACTTTGCTTCCTGTCTTAAAACAGCAAAAAGAAACTTGGTAATCCTCAAAGATCATAACATTAACAATGTATTAAAGATAAAACTAAGCTACATGAAACTGATTACTCTGGAAAACCAAAATTATTGAAATGCCACTGCAATTCTTTCCACTTAGCATTCCCAAGATGTCCTATATCATATGCATACACTTCTAAAAACAAAACAGAAAACTCACCCAAGTATGCAAGAAGTCCTTTCAAGTTCACCAGATATTCAATATCTGGGATAAAAAAGCTGTGCTCTTTGGTCATGTGGGTAACACTCTTCATCAAAGAATGAGAATGGTGAGAACAGAACAAGCAGTCAGTGACAGCTATGGCACCAGGTGGAGCATCTTCTGCTGGCTTCTCTGGACGTGGCCTTGCAGCACTTCCAGTGTCTTTAGGTACTTCCTCTTGATCAGATGCATCTTCTTCAGAAATGTCTTCCCATTCTGTCAAAGAAAATTATGGCCAGTTCAGAAAAAACAAAATTTACAGGGCATCACAATTACATATTATCTGGCAGAACACAAAGACTAGATAACTAAACATTTTGAAATAAGTTTTTGAACACAATTTTCATAAGATCAGCTTGTGCCCAGTGTAACACTGTAGATATTCAAATATTTAAATTTCACAGATCTTCCTACTCTACAACACAACAGCAAAGAATAAAAATATCACATGTTACACAACTGCACTACTGCCATCCTACAAAAATAATGAGGGGCAAAGCAATAGTCCACCACGGTTCTTCAGCTCTACATAAAAAGGAAAAGTTTGCAAGAGATGAAAGCTTTTGGCCTATCATGATAGCTTCAACCTCTTAACTTATTTTTAACACCACATCTAATCTCTCAGTGCCTGCACTAGTTACTAAACTACGTGCCCCTCTCACTTACCCTCCTGGTCCCTACACCATCTCCTCCACTTCTCTGCCATCATCTTTACTATGCACCCTACTAAGCAGATACTAAATGATTTGTCACGATATAATAGGAAATTTCTTACTGCAATCTCATTCCAGTTCACTCCCCTCCTAGCCTTGCTTCAACTGATACACGTTCACTATCCATTCACCCTGACTTTTAAAGAAAAAAAAAACAACACTACCTCCACAAATACACATCATCCTTTCAGACTAATGAATTTACTACACTCCAGTGTCATCTCACAAACCACAATGCAACAATTTGCAACATATGCCCAACACCAAATGCAATGCCTACCATCTCTTCTATACTTCTGCAAAGCAACTGCATTTGACCATGTTTTGTTTCACATTTTTTTGAATACAACTGCTATGCCAATGACTTCTTGTTCCAATGATATCAGTAAACATATGCACACTGTACCCTTGACTGTAATTATGCAATGCCTGCAACCCATACTGTAAAATGCTCATTAACTCTGTTAGCATGATCACCCCTCCATCTAATTGTAGGTCTCCCTCTCACACAAGTTGCAGTTCCTAGAGTGACCCTACACACAGCCAGCTCTAGTTTGCAAGGCATTGAGGGAAATAAAAGAAAGCTGCCAGTTCTTTCCTCCATGTTTCTCACACACACTCAGTTTAGAGGCCCCAGTCCACCTATTGCCACCAAGTATCTTTGGAACATGACAGGAAATGGGATCACCCTCAGAAAACCCATACTAACACTAGACGGACATACAGACTAAAAAATAGAAGTCACCCCAGCAGAGAACGGAACCACTTCCATTGAAGCGGCAATGCTACCCATTGTGCCACTGTGCCACCCGTGTATGTGTGTTGTGTGTAAATAGACACAAATACATTATATGGGGGAGTATATATATGGTTATAAACAGAATACTCATTTGGTAGAAATGAGTTTGTCCGTGTTAAAGAGTACCCAAATGAGTGAATGCTCATTTGTGTGAATCACAAGTTTGACATTGTGTAGTTACGCAAGAGTGTGCAGGAAAATTAATAACTGAAAAGGTGGAGGCTATGAAAATGTACAAAATCATATTACAGCAGTTAGTGTGTCAGTGCAAGTCCTTGCAGACAAGGTTTAGAGTAAAGGTTAGGTAAGAAGATAGATTTAGTGTTGTGAAAGTTTGGGTGTGTGTGTGTTCTGTATCCTTTTGTGTAATGATACAGTTAGGGAGAGGGTTTTAGTAACAAAATACTGGGTTGGGGTTAGGGGCAAAGGCACAGTTAGCACATGAGTAGGGTAATGCAGAAGTCCTCTGCACTAGCTTACTTGTGCCAACACCAACCCTACACCTTACTTTAAAGCCCTTACTCTTAACAGTACCGCTGGAGTTGGGTTTTAGCTGGGGTTTACCAATACAGTTTGGAAAAAAAAAAAGTGGGGGACAAGTATTCAATGTTTTGCGATTCATTTTTAGAAGAATTTAAAATGTTTTTTTCATAGGTAAATACTAGGTTATTAGGTCTGCAGACAATAACCAGAGGTCAGAATCAAACCTTGTACTGGATTTGTGAGGCAAAGACCTTAATCATTATGCCAAATCCTCTACCATCTGTCAGTATCATCTTACAGGTATACTTTACCAGATTCAAACCCCTGCCTATCCAAGTCCACATTATAGAAAGCTGTGTATTAACTGCTTGTGCCACAGGAGACTTAGTAGTAACCCATTGTCAAACAGAGTTGACCCTTGGTCTCCAAGGTAAAAAAAAAACAGAAATCCTAGCCACTAGACTATATCTGACATCCCTAAATACTACGCAACCAGTCTGCAGACTACTACCTACTTAGCCAGTAGCCAAACAAGTGACCAAAGGTGAGAATCAAACTCTGTACCTTGTGCCTACGATAACATCTTAATCATTAAGCCAACCCCTAACCTCAAATGGTAGAAGAGAAAAGAGAATGCACAGTATACACCTTTCACAGTACAATCATGTGTATGTGTGAGTGTGATACAAGACAGAGAAGTTTGTGCTAAAGAGCTTCATCATGCAATCCTGGGTTTGACTCCCATTTGCTTACTGTGCGACTTTGAGCAATACCCATCAACCAGATAGTGCTTTAAGGCCTCCAGTGAAAATAGACCTAAACCCAGCTGGAAACCTTGGTGAAACTACAAAAAAAGGAAATTATATGGCAGGGTTAGCCATACTGCAGTGTGAGCCTTGGCTCTAGTCGATTGTCACTGTTGAAGTGACATCCTGACTTCATGTGTAAAAATTTGAAAAGGAGTTGTGGATAATGGATGTACATACATTACACTTTAGCATCATACATATTGTTGCTACATTTTTCTACTTTATCTCTTCCCTACAAACTGGTGATTCACCAAAGATCTCTACTATAAATGGGTCTCTGACTTAATAGGACTACCCAGTTACCAACACAGTTAGATGCCAGCTAGCAAGCATATATGATCTTGAAGCATATATGGCCCTCACTGACAGAAATCTTGAAGCATATATGGCCCTCACTGACAGAAATCTTGAAGACCTTAAAGCCCATGCAAACAATGTAAGAAAAAGTATTTTCCATTCAGTAAATGTCAACATACCATGACCTGCCTGACACGTAGCACTTGGGTTACTGCACTGAAGTACATCTGACATTTTTTGGCACCAAACTGCAAATGTTACCTCCTTAGCCCAATTCTACAATTTTCACATAATCTTGCAGAATTCTATATCTTCCGTCAAATCAAATGCTATTCATCAGCTTCATGATCACACTCTGCTACATGAATGCCTAAAGTAATGGACCAAGACTGAACTTGAGGGAAAGAGCAATAGCTTCCTTAAACCATCTGGTACATAGCCGTCTAGAGTAGTACTATAACTACTCTGCCTTCTTGCAATTCTGAATCTAGGTTTTATTTAGGGGTCATCCTCAACCTTTTGCATCAGTTGGCGGTACAACATAAAATGCTTTACTCAATTCTAGGTAAACCACACTAGATCATATTCTTTTGTGATGCAGCAAGAGAACTGAATCACATGAAACAATGTAGATCTTTCCTTAGTGAAACCAAATCATGTTAAGTCTAACCATGAAGCCATCTTTTCTACAGAAAATTAGCTAGCCTTCACTCACCTCCAATCTTTCAAATGACAAGCATGAGCAATCACCAAGATATTTCCTACAAAAATATCAAAAAACACTTAAGACAAATGCCCAGCCAATATCAGCACCAGCTCTTTCAATACTTGATGTGGAAAAAATTATCTGGACCAGGAGCCTTACTAAGCCAAGGACAGCAATTCCATCAGTAGCTTAAGGACAGCAATTCCACTGGTAGCTTTTCTCTCAAAGTCTTATCGATCCATTCTTGCCCATTCAAAAATCATATATCCGGATGTCCAATAAAATTTATTTTTCCAATTATAAATGCTTAATATCAGTACTAAATTGATGCATCTACATCTGAAAATGCATGTCCAATGACCCACAATCTACCAGCAATGATACCACACTTCTTCAGGGCCATTTTCAAATCAAATTATATTGTTCTCCTGCCTCCTAAATATTTTACTTGCCCTTCTAGACTACTTGGAGCGAGTTTCCTTTAATCATAAGGATGTGTATTTGCCTTTTAATACCACAACTACTACTACAGAAAGCAAGCAACAATCATGTGAAGTATTTGCCATAGGCTTGTACCTTCAAAAGTAAATACAGGCAGCAAGATAAGACTCTCTCAAGATAAGCTTCTCAACTATTCTCTACCCCAATTCCTCAAAGTTCTATGACAAAATAGATAACTTGTATGATAGCTCGGATGAGATGCTGGATGGACCATATAGCTCATTATGCCCAGCCGGATCAAGACATGCGGATCCATAGACATATAAATTCTATAACCCACAGGTTGCAGACAAATGAATCTCCTACTTCAGATCTTTGCTTTAACATGGTCTGGCAGTGGCTGTTCTTGCAAGGTCTGGCAGCCTTAACCATTTGCTACCAACATAAAGCCCCCAGACATCCACAGCACCCTGAATGCAGTGAAACCTCTGCACATCTGTGCTGAAAAAGAGATCCTGCAATGGTAGTGTGAGTGGCTCAGATCCTGCATGGCTTAAAATTAAATCAGCTAGCTCAGGGGTAAAGGTCTCTAAAAATTCTGGTACTGAAACATATGAAAAAGGCATACATAAAAAGGCTGGCCAGGGTGGTGGGGGAGCTAACCCAGGGTCCAATCCAGGGGCAGGGAGTACCCCTCCGCTGGCTTCCCCTAGAGCAGTGGAAGTAGCCACCAGATGGGGTTCTAGGAGATCAGAAGAATGCTTAAAGAGATCCTTGTGTATAATATTGGACCTAGCAGGAGTGTCTGATCATCTGGGCAGGCAGGAGCTGGAGCAGGTTAGCACTGGAGTCAGAGAAAACAAAGTCCAGGACATCCAAAACTGGAGGGATGAGGGATAGCTAATAGCTAAAGCTGGGAAGCTTGAGGGAAGCTTTTCCTCCCTTCCTAGCCTTTTCCTGGACCTGGAGGAAAAAATGCTCCCCGAATTTAAAAATCTGGAGGGGAGACGAGGGAAAAAACCAGAGGGAGGAGGGAGAAGATTCAGAGGGCAGAGAGAGTCCTTTGGATAAGGAAGTGATTTCTTATCAGATTCTTCTTCTTCCCAGGTTGTGAATCTGCAGAATCCCGAGGCTGTCTGCCTCCTGGTTCTCCTGCTCAGTTCTCTCTCTTTTGAGCTGAGACCCCTGTCTGAATGAGAATGAGAGCCCAGAGAAAAGAGATCTGATCTTCAGCAGAAGGGCATGATCTTTATATCAGAAGAAGGGGCCTGCCTGGTAGGTTTAGGATGGGCCTTGGCCTGCTCGGCGCCTAGCATGCTGGACATGGATACAGGAGGTGACTGGAGGCCACATGCTGGACCCCATCCTGTCCACAGGAGTAGTGCCATGGGAATGGAGTGGTAGCAGAAACCTCTCGAAAGTCAACAACCGCAACAACAACCCGCTGATGGTAGCCTCTCTGAGACTGAGGGCGAGTTACGGCTGTGTCGCCGGGCTGGACGGTTGGATGGTTCCAAGCCGAGACGACGTGGAGGGTTTAGGAGGAGGGAGGGGTGGGCCGAGAGGATGCGGGCGGGTCGTGGGTCGGTCGTTTTTTTTTGGGTTGAGGGTTGATCGGGATGATAGTAGATGATATAAAAAGAATCAATCAAAAAAAAGTCTTCTGCAAATCTGCGAGGCCTGAGGTCGGCTCATTAAAGCACACAGGCAGCAGGCACAGGGCGAGTGTGTCGTGGTCTGGGCCCAGAGGCAATTAGAATGGAGAATGTAAGTGGTATTTGTTTACCACAAGACAAACAATTATTAACTTTCTCAATTTGTTCTGACACTGGCAAGAAAAAGAAAAATGTTCCCCAAATTGGGCTTTTAGACTTCTTCAGTACTGACTACACCGGGGAGCTGACCGACCGGCACTTGTGAACTGCTTCTGCTTGGGGGCACCGTGGCAGAAAGAACTGAGAAGATAGATGGTCGATTCGATGCCTTTATACTCTCCTCGTTCATCGAGAGGAGAGAGCCAGCCCGACCAGCGCCGGACCTTTGACTTTGGATCGACCGAGGGGAGCCGCCTGAGCAGGGACAACCCATATGTTATGACTGCAGTTGCATTCTTGAAGGACATCCACCTGCTATACCAGACGCAACAAGATCTCTGATCCTCTACTCTTTAGTTTTTTCCAGACACAAAATCAGAGGTAAAATCATGCAGCAAGCAATTTATCTGTTAGATAGAGAAGAGGGTCTTCACAAAAATGCAAGATGTACATTATCGGCTTTTGTTTACCTGTAGTAGAGTGTCTATAGTCCATAACCTGTAGGACCCAATGCCACATGCATTAGGATCTCTTGGCACTCCAAATTTTCCCCATGCACTATACCTCCACCAGCAATGCACTACTCCAATTCCCCAGCCATATTACTGATGTAGCCATAAAAAGGCAACAACTCTTTAGTCAAAAGACAGACCATCTCCACCAAGGCAGGGGAAGAAGGGATCATTCAAAATGGATGAGGGACCCACTCCTACAAATCTATCATTATGAAAGCCCTTAATTTATATATGTCATTAGTGGGTCAAAGGTTGACATCCCATAAAATCTAGGTCAGAGTACCAAGGTTTTCCTTAAGGGAAAACTCAAGCCAATGTACTTTAAATCCTAACAACTGTAAAGGATAATCTAGACTTAGAAACTACATCCTAGTCACAGTGCCTCAAGAACATATTCACAGACAACCAAGTGGCAGCAGCGGAGATGTTATCCACCAAAACATTCCTAAATTTCAAGGACTGTAGCCCTAGCCATACACCTAACTGAATGTCTTTTACGACTGCAAGGTAACCTAAAGCAGTGAGCAAAGCCAACTGGCCAGAATGAATTTAGAAATTTTTCTGACTCAGACCAAATAAATAACTGGAAATGCTTCCTGACACAGTCGTTTTTAATCTTAATTGTATGTGAAAGTCTGAAAAATGCAAGAGCAGCTCCTCATGCTTGGAGTGCTGAAAAATACAACACAAGCAAATTGTCAGTATTATGCATCACAGGATACATTACTCATAAAAGTACTGGGCTTCTGAGAAGAGAGAAAGGAGACTTACTTTCTTAGAAAAAGTAGGATCACTGGGAATTACTGGAAGTAGAAGAAAAACAAGAAGTGAACTTCAGGGAGTGAACAAATGGGTGAGACTTGCTCTATAGGTGAGTCAACAAAAAAATCTCACAGGATACCTTCTGCTTGAAAAGAACCAGACACCAGGCAGAGTAAGGTTACTCTGCCTGGTGTCTGGTTCTTTTCAAGGAGAAGGTATCCTGTGAGATTTTTTTGTTGGATTATTTGCTTCATGTGTTTTACTATTGTGCTATAGGTGAGTCAGCAAGGTCTTTGCTTGTCTCAGGAAAACTGGTTTCTCCACAAAATGAGGCAGAGAATGAAGGAACTAGATCTGATCATCATCATCAAAAAAAATGCACCGAAGGTCTTATTTTACTTTTATATGATTTACCAGGTAAAGTGGGCTAGCCTACTGACCCTTTCCAGCCATGACCCAGATACCGAGACAATACATGATAAGCACATAGAAGTCCATTTGCAGAAGATATAAACAATTCAAAAGGAAGTGGTAAACATTAAGTTGTTAATAGTTATACACAAGACGATAAAGTGAAGTACCCACTATGTACAACAATGTAGTTACAAACACATTGACAAAACAGAATGCAAGCTTTTTTAGTTCTTACCCAGTATCACTAAAGCATGAGCACTTGGCTTCCTCAAAAAGGCTTTTTTCTGTGAAGCTGTAACACTTAACTTACTTCAACAAAGTGAGGGCCCTATTCTGGAGAATGTCTTTTCACATAGGACTTCTTAGACCTAGCCATGGAAAGCAAAATACTGTCATCCTGGCTACTGCTCATCTTTTAAAGGGAATCTTTTCAGATGTGGGCAGTATCCAATTATAAAAATTCTGAAAATTGGTGTGCCTAGTACGACAATAGCCCTACTTGGTACTGGAAATCAGTGGACTGCCAGGAGTACCTGACAATGATATACTCTGTTCAGTGAGGAAAGTGTGCTGCATAGTTTTACTTCAGTGGGCTGCAGTTTTGACAGTTGTAGACCAAGTACACACTGAGTAGAGGCGAGGCATATTGAAGTTTTGGGATTAATACATTTTTGGGTAAAACTATGTGCTGCATGGGATACTGGATAAAAATCACTGCCAAAGTTCTCTCTCAATTAAAACTATGGCTAGAGAAGTTAAGAAGGTAGTCCAGTTTTAGACCAATGTATTATTGTTCTTTTATAGATTCATAAATACTACACAGGCAACAAACCATTTCAAGCCTAGTCAAAAACACATTCAAAACTTTCCTCTGTCCTCAAAGAGGTGAAGACAATTTCGACCAGGAGAGAATTTGAGGCTGCTCATCCAATTATCTAGGTTTACTTTGAAGGTGACATGGGTGTTACTCTACTTGACATGTTGTGGAAGTATGTTCCCAGAGGTGAGAGACACACTGGGATATGAATCTATCACTCCAACACATCTGATTTACCTGCTGATGAAGGTTTAGTTCCTTTGACAGTGCAGTGGATGTACCATTACTTCTGAGAAGGAATAGGAGATCAAATAGGGTTGGATCCTTCATAGCACAAAAGGCTAGACAGATTCTCACAAAGGAGTCTAAGAAACAGAGTACAGAAAAAGGCCTGTTGCTCAATCCTGATGACTAAGATTTTTGAGGCCACTGGTCTTTTTAAGTTATGAATCTCAATGGTCTGGTAACCACAACTGAATGAGAAACGCTAAAACAAAATTCTGATTACAATTCCAACAACAACAACAAGAAAATGGTCACTAAATTATGGTCTTATTTAACAAGATCTGATAATACAAAAGGAGATATACAAGATGTGAGGACTAGATTCAGGATACTGAAGCCCCTAGCAGGATGATGGCTTTACTTTGGGAATAGTATTGCCTGTTGAGTCCTTTGACCAAAGGTGAGTTTAAGTGTTCCTCACGGGTCTTTCCTGGTTACAGGATGAAGAAGCCATCCCTTCACCAGGAGTTGGGCAAAGACATTAAGGCACAGCAAGGCCTCCCCCATTTGCAAATCTTCCTCACCATACAGCAGCCAAGGGTCCACTCATGTGGCATAATTAAGTATCAGCTCAGTCTGCCAACCTAACCCATTCCCAAGCTCTCTCAGTCTCCTAACACAAAGGGTAAGATTGAGCCATTCACCCTCCAATGCCCTTCACCTGCTGTGGTGACTGACACTGCTAGTCAGTATGGAGACAAAAAGGGGGAAGGAAGAAAAAAACTGTACTAAACT
Source organism: Protopterus annectens (assembly GCF_019279795.1). Classification (NCBI taxonomy): domain Eukaryota; kingdom Metazoa; phylum Chordata; order Ceratodontiformes; family Protopteridae; genus Protopterus; species Protopterus annectens. Next base: position 889,453,691 of record NC_056731.1, read on the forward strand.
CCCATATGTTGATGTGAAATGTATCTTTCTTTGATGACCATGTACTTTTGTCCCCCTTGCCCACTTAAACACCTCCACCATCACAGCAGTGCTGACCATCACCTGCGATTAGGGTAGATGAAGGAACTGGCAAAGAGAACGTCCATAACTGGCATCATCTAGAAGCATGAGAGATGCAGAATTCATGCTCTAGTGTCTCTCCATCCTGCTGCCTCTGAACCAGAAGCTTCCTGTTCAGAACTCATATGTACTCTGGGTAAGGGAATCATTAGGATGGCCACTGTCAAGAGACTCAACACCCTGAAGTATTATGTGCTGAAACAGTTTTTAGTTGAGAAGTGACTTTGGAAATTCATACCAAACTGTGTGTGCGTGTGAGGGGTGGTGGTACCTGCACGTGATAGTTTCCAGCTCACTGCCTACGGAAACCAGATGATGAAATGGCACCAACTGGGATTTCAAGATGTTCACAGTGATACCAAATGACTGAATCAGACTTTGCAGAACATCCTCACCAGAATAAGCTGATCACTGGAAGATGGTGTTGAAAAGCCATTCATCCAAGCAGTGACATATCTGGTCTCCCTGCAAACAACATGGGGGGGGGGGGGTTGCCAAACGACAAGTGTCTAGAATGGATATGGATTGGCACAGACTCTGAATTGCAGACTCTCCTGGGTCACCTGTGGATCTTCATATGCAGGTATGCATCCTTGAGCTTCATCAAGTGCATCCAATTTCCTTCTGCTATTTGTAATGAAAAATGCAGAGTGTATCCTTAGAAATAAAGGCATTTAGTCAGTTTCAGTCAGAATTTTACTTCACATACCGTTAGGTGCCAAAAGCTAACACCTTCAGATTTAGTTGGACCCCCAGAATGGCTCATTTCCTTTAGCTTTGCCACATTTTTCTTATGGTTTACGATATCCATTAAGGCTGGTAAAGGCGATACAGGCATTGAAATGCATAGGATTTACTTATTTTTTTGTGAACTGGGGGGAAAGCAATGATCCACATGGATCTTTTTCAGACTCAGCCCAAGAGGACTGTCTGGTTAAAAGGCTTGCAGACAAAAAGGGGGCTAAAGGAATCATGCTACAAAAAGCTGGTAATGTCACAAAATATGGTCTGTGCTCATTTATCTGTACTGATTGAGAACTACACTGACAAATGGAGAGGAAAGAGACTCCTAAATGTCTCTAAGGAGTGAAACATTTGGGACTGTACTAAGTGCTGCTGTAGACTCCCAAGCAGAAGAACTGTGACTCCCCAACAATAGCTGTTAAACCTGTCCACTACGACTTTAACCTCTCTGAACGATCAAGGAATTGATCTCCAGTAAGGAGTCTATCTTTTTCCATGTGGCTGGGTTCTGCAGAAAGAAAGTTCTTGAGAAGGAAATTTAATGCCACTGCCATGAGTTTTCCCCATCGGATTCTTCCTCCTCTGTGTGTGCTTTATCATTCAGACTGAAGTAATGACCAAGAAAAGGGGACGTTCATGAAAATCACCTTGGGAGTTCTCTGTGAAATATGAAAGACAGAGCCAGGTTTGGCAACACACAGTGATGTAGGAAGCCACCAACCTGGCTCTACCTTCTGGTGTCTTAAAGGCCATGCACGTATTAAGGCTGGCCAAAGAACACAATACCACTGACAGGGACATAAGCTTATTCTTAACTGGTATGCAACTGCTCATACGGGATCACATCTCCCCCTGGTATCCCCCTTATAGAACACTATCGTACGGTCAAGTACGACAGCACACTCAATGCATAAGCAAAGGATGCAAGTGAGCACAACTGACCAAGAACGTGAACAAAAGCATGCTTTTCTGAGCCCATTCAGCATGGATTTGTTTTGATTAATTTTTTAAGACAAGACATGCCCAAATTTAAATGCAAAATAAATCTTCTTGAATTCCTTAACAGGCTAATGAGCTGCACATCTGGGAGTAGCAGAAGCCTTTTTAACAGTTATTGTGAAGATTAGTGCATCCACTTTGGAAGTAGCCAACCAGAACACCTTATGGGAAGATGCATAATTTTGTAGGGGCTAGTGTAACAACAGCAGCACAACCCACCTGGAACTCCATCCTAACAATATCCTAGATGGATGGTACTATCCAAGAAGATATGAAAAGACCTTTATGTCCACCAAGCACAGCCCTCTGTGCTAGAGGACATAGGATCTGCTCATCATCCTTTGCTTCACCTCCACCTTTAGTCATGTTTGGGAGAAATCTGGGTCATCTTTGTCAATATAGTCATCAGTTGTGTGGGGAGCTCCACTGAACAATCAAGGGCTTCATTTTGCAACTAACCCCCTTAGTCATACTATGGGGTGCCTCTAGGAGGAAGGACGACTGTCTATTACCCGAATTGCCTAATTGGACTTCACAAAGGGATCCCAGTCATACTGCCCCTTCTAAAGAGGCTAGAAGATGGTCCACGAAACAGAAGAGGACAGACAAAGGGAAAAGAGAAGCAAAAGCTGAAAGAATGACACACAACTAAATAATGGAAGCCCAGTGGTCTAAAATGAACACTAGAGCCAAAATCAACATTGAGACTCAGGTTTCCAAAACTCATTACTGACAGTTGAGAAAGACTAAGCTGACATCAAATGTGATACCCAGGCCGCAGCTGTGGAAACAATGAACTTGGTTCATGCAGTCACCATTGAGTCCAGGAGATTAAATCCTGAAGTGCATATTAAATAAGCCTTGTAGATTTGGTAACCCATTGTGCTAAGAACACCAAGGTGAAGTGTCTATAGAAGTGGGGACTAATTGGCATCAAAACTGTACCAGATGTAGTCAGTGTCATGAAAGAAAAGCAAGCATCCAATTATCGAGAGAGAAAATAGGGGCTGGTAGCAATGCTGTCCCAGCAAACCACTGTTGCACTAGCACTACAGTCTCACAATTTCCTGTAGTTTAAGTTAAGTGCTGCTTGCCATGGAGTAAAACACTGACAACCCATGACTCAAATACAAATCTTAGTAACAGACACCAACTTGTCTAGCAACAATACGGAGGGAGGACAAAGGCCAGTCAACTTGAACAGCTGGAGGAGGAAGAAGTTAAGAGCTGACAGCCCTCTCCATAACCTGAAGATGAAACACCTTGACCAGTGTTTCTGTTGTATGACAAGCCACCACAGACACTGAGGTATGGTACAGGTTATCATTTTCCCTTCTTGGACACAACTGCAGGGAAAAAAAAGGAAGACTTTGCAGCTGGCACCCATGAAGCCAATGAAGCTGCAGAGCATGACATCAAAGAAGAGTCTCAATACCTGAGTAAACCAATTGGGCAGAAGAACCTGCTTATACGAGCAAAGTTGAAGCTTTGACCAACAGTGTCAGACAGCAGCTGGGATAAAACCTTCATAAATATCATATGGCAGGACTACGACATCTTCCGATAATAGCCACATACTGTATGCAACTACCCTGTGAAGAAAATAGTTTCCCACAAGGGCAGCAGCAGCCCCATCTTTTCATTTCTGCAGTAACAGGGGCTAACGCTCATCACCTCTAGAAAACAGTAATTCAATGGGCACAAAGAAAGGCCAAAAACAGAAAGAAAAGTCTTGATACACTGGAAAAATATTAGGGTACAACCCAACACCCTAATAATGGGCGATTTCAACTACCCCACCATTAACTGGGAAAACTACTCGTACCAACTCTTGTGCTCAACGTTTTCTGGAATTCATAAATTCAAATGCCTTGGATCAACTTATCCATACCCCCACCAGGGGCAGCAATATTCTAGACCTGGTTATTATCAACATGGGCAACCGATGCTCCACACCAGAGGTCACTTCCTCGTTGGTTAGATCCGACCACAAGCTAATCACCCTAGACATCCACATCCCTCCCCCACCCCCCATTAGGGAAACCACAGCAAAAAAAATTCTCCAAAGCAAACTTCACACTTCTTAAGACAGACGTGGCAAACTTGACGACACCCATGTTGACGGACAATAGAGGTATGACTGCTAAATCCTACACAAATGCACTTTATAAGCACTTACACAAGTGCATGGATCATGCAATCCCTAACAGAACCAAGATGCTATCCTCCAAAAAAAGGAAGCCAATCTGGTGGTCCCCTGCCATAAACAAACTTTACAACAGAAGAAAGAAACTGTTGCAAAAAAGAGTAAAATTCCACGATTGGAGTAACTCCCTGGTCAGCCTCAGTAAGAAGCAGAGATCCCTCATAAAATCCTCCAAAGCTAGTTATGAAAACAAGTAATCCTACTCAAACGCAAACCAGGAAATTAAAACGGACCCAGTAAGCAGTACAGCTTTCGCCCAAAGACTAAATAGGCAACCACAAGATTATGAAAACAAAATCGCCACTGATTCTAAAGACAAATCACAAAGCATTCTATAGCATGTCAGGAATCACTATGGCAGCACTCAGATCTGCTCTGAGTTACAGCACAATGGCACTAAATATACAGAATCAACTGATATTGCCAACATCCTGGCAGATAGGTTCAGTGATAACTTTACCCCCCTCTCATCCCCTAAAGGGCCCATCTCTATACCAGAAGAATGCAAAGTTCCAGTAATCACGGCTGCACAGGTAAAAAACACACTATCCAAAGCCAAGAACACAACATCCATGGGACCTGACAACATCCCAGGCTCTGTTCTACATGAAACCAAACCAAAAAAAGAGAAAAAATGGCACACCAATCCAACTGAGAATAAATAAAAGAGCGCCAAAGCCAAGGTGAAACCAGTCCAATATTGTTGCTATCTTTATTCAAAAAACCAAGGAAACTTCAGTTCAACATAAAACACATGAACGCCATTAACCAAACTGTGTTTTCGTCCAAATAAAGTGACTTCATCAGACAACCAGTAAAACAATCATTAAACTTTTGAATGCTCATTAAATACAAAAGAACCAATCACATACAATTCCTCATTAAACAATTCATTAAAAAAAACTTTTCTTAAAAAAAATGTGTGTATATAAATCACCCATCTAGTCATTCATGGAAAATACATGGTCTGTGAAAGACAAATCAATCCAACCTGCTATACAAGTTAATCTATCTATTAATTTTTATATTTTCCCTGCTCTTATTTTTAAAAAAAGTGGTACCTTACAATAAACTATCCCCTTGATCTCACAGTTAAAGTATTCTCCAATTTAGTTTATTTAGGGGTTTGTTCGGAATGTAATTCCTTTTATGTTGGGAAAACAGAGAGGTTATTAAAGAGGAGGATTTACGAGCATAAATATGAAATTTCAATAAAGAAAGAATCAAATGCTTTGTATAAACACACCAATTCTTGCCCTAATGCTAAATTTTACTTTATGGTGCTGGAAC